>NW_004955435.1:18324295-18387584 GCF_000276665.1 Chinchilla lanigera | reverse complement strand
GGGAGGTGGCCGCCACGGCGCCCAGCCCCGCTCCGCCAGAGGGCAGGGTGCGAGACTGGCGGAGGCGAGGAGGCAGACAAAGAGGGAGGGACGGTGGACGGGGCGAGGTCGGAGAGAGAAGGACGAGCAGTGAGCGCCGGTGGGAGGGGGTTGTGTTGCTGCGCGTCCCCGGGGAGACCCTTCTGCCCGGGCCGTGACGCCAGGTGCGGGTCCCCAGTTCTCGCCGCGGCAGGACGCGGCCTCGCGTGCACACACACCCCCTTCGCGCCGCCTCCCCGCCGAGCGCCTGCCCAGCCCGGGAGTTGGAGGGGAACCCCTGCCCTGGAGCAGCCTGGGCTAGCGCCCCATCTGGAGTGTGCGGACCGCACCTGCCCCTGGGGATGTGCTTAGGAAATGGGGGAGGAGTGCAAATGCGGGGGTGGGAAGGGTCGTCCTTTTCTGGGCGTTGGGGGTGGGTTCCGCTGGATGAGGAGGGGGCGGGTGCTTTCCTGTGAAGGTGGGGAGCCGGGAGCGTCCAAAAAGCAGCCGCAGCTTTCCACAGCCCTCGCCCGCCCATAGCCCCGCTAAACACGAACGCCCGCGGAGATGATCTCATTCAACTTTGCAGGGTTTCGTTCAACTGACAACATTCTGGGGGACAGCGACTCGCAGAGACGGGGCAGTGACTTTTGACTCGCATACTAGTAGGGCTTTTTTGGAGTGGACCATCCCTAGCTCCCCAGTACCCTCTCCCAGGCCCCGGAGAACTGTGAGGAAGGTCTAAACACTGGCTCTTCTGCTCTCTCTCTCTTGGGCTTTCCTCGGACCATGTCAGCCAGTAAGACTGCTCTGATAGACCCTGAGGGAAAATGCAAGTCTGCTTTGGGTGGAGAGGTTCTTAAACGGCAGGGGGGGGGGGGCCGGGGACGGGGGAGAGCGGCAAGGCCCTGGGCGTTTTGATACCCATGGGCTGGAGGAGGTGGTTATCCCGTCTGCTCTGAGGAGGTTGTCTCCCCATAACTGGAAGTAATTATTGAAGGAGGGGATCCGTATGTGCCTGCCTACCCCATTAGCCCAGATGCCAGGGCTACCCGAACAACCCCAAGCTCTTCAAAGGCCATCTTCAGCATCCTTCAGCACTAAACTGAGGGGGAGGCACCTCGTGGACAGCTTCTGCATTTTAAAGACACACATGGATTTTGTATCCTGGGCATTATATCCTCAAACTATGGGAAGGGACACTTTTCAAACCCTCTCCCCACCCCACTTTGTAGTAGTCTGACTTAATTGTAAAACCTGTTACTTAACCCAAGCCTGGTGGGTCGGGGATGTAGCTCAGTGGCACAAGCGCCTGCCTGGCAAGTGCAAGGTCCCGAGTTTGATTTCCGGTACTTAAAAAAAAAAAAAAAAAAAGCCTGGTGGTCCACACTGTAATCCCAGCTGTTTGGGTGGCTGACACAGAAGGATCACAAGTTCAAGGCCAGCCTGGGCAACTTAGCAAGATCCTGTCTCAAAATAAAATTCAAGAAGAGCTTGGCACATAGTTCAGAGGTAAAGCACTTGCCTAGCATGTGTGAGGCCCTAGGTTCAATCCCCAATAACACACACACGCACTCTGTCTGTCTCTCTCTGTCTGTCTCTCTCTCTCTCTCTCACTCTAAAAAGCTGTTAATTATAGAAATCATGCCCCAGTGACACTCTACTCTGCTTACAAATTTAAGTGAAGTTTCATATCAGCCTGAAAAGGAGTTACTGGGCTGGGTTTGGTGCTTATTTAATACATGACGTTGTGCCAGCCTTTCCAGGGACAATTGGAAGCATTTGCTGGATGTTTTCAGTCTGTCAGGGACAGGACTAAACACATTAAATTCATTATTATAGCTCATCCTCATGACTGTGCTGATGTGAATGATGTTACCCTCGTTTTTACAGATGAGGAAACAGAGGCTTGAGTAGGTCACACACCTAAGAGTGGAAGAGATGAGACTCAAACCCTGCCTACTTGCTCTACTTTGGTACATTCAGTGAACCAGGGGTTCTCAAAAGTGAGGCTTTTAGACCAGCAGCATCAGCAGCATCTCCAGGGAATTTGTCAGAAATGCACATTCTCAGCCCTCCCCAGACCTGCTGAATCAGAAACTGTAGGGAAGGGACCCGGCAGTCTGTTTTAACTGGCCATCTAAGTAATTCTGACCCACAAGCGAGTTTGAAAAGCACTATTCAACAATTACTAAACATGTACCATTTATAACTATACTGTACTGTTCCCTACACCTCTAATCTAATTGAGGGAATGAGACCAATGCATAAAGAATGACAAAAATAGGTATATGATCAAGTGACACATTGCACACTGTTGACCCAAAACACAGTAAGGAAGGGAAACAGCAAGAAAGCAAGTTTGAGGTTCTCCGGCTGGTGGCCACTGAGGTCAGAAGCAGCCTTTTCTACGTGTGATCTGATTAAGTTCAGAAGAGAGCTCCTGTAGTGGTGAGGAGGCTGGGAATGTCTCCTGCAGCAGAGACAGGGGCGCCGACTCTTACAGCACTGCAGAATGGAGGTGAGCCCCCAGCATGTACCATCAGAGGAGCAGAGCGAGGGGAATGTGCGCCACAACTGCACGATGCAGCCAGCGGGCCTGAGTGCAGAGATCTCAAGCAGGTGACCCGCACGTTACTGCTACTCCTGTGATGAGCTTCTTGTCGTACTCCTGCAGTAAGAGTTGTTGAGGGGGTTAAAAGGAACATGTGAAGTATCTAACCTCACCTTTCCATGAGCCTGGTGTGTAGTGAGTGCTCAAGGGTGTTTATATTCTTTATTAAGTGCCTGTCCCATAGGAGGCGTTCGACAAATGGCAGCGCTCTTTCCTCTGATTCCCTTCGGGTTGTGAGCAGTATTTATGCACGCCAAGTGACTTGCCACCTGGCTTCCTATGGGGATAACTGCACACTGTCTCTCACATTTTACTTGTGGATTTTCCCTGCTAGAACTTAGAACACTCCAAAAGCAAGAATTTGTTTCTGTTGTGTTCACAGCTCTATCCCAGCCCCTAGGACAGAGCCCAGCACATAGGAATCGATATATATAGGATGAATTAGTGAATCTGCAGGTTAGAAAAGTAGATATGAAGAGCTTTCTGGTTTGCACAGATAATCAGTTATCAGCATCGTCTGCAGACGCCCGCTCTGCCTGCTCCTTCCCCAGCCATTGCTCTTTGCTTGCATAGGTTGAGCCCCGTGGAAAATCGGGGCAGCTCCTCTCCTCCAGTTCCACAGGTGCAGAGAGCAGAGCGGGCACAGGCAGCCTTCTGTGTCCACCTGTGAAACCCAACGAAAGGCGCAAACTGAAACACGTGCCTAAAGACTTGGGGACGAGCACTTGTGTGGAATGAAGTATGCAGATACCCACCTTCCCTGTCACTGAAGGAACCTGATCACGGAGGAGCCCCGCCCTCGCTTCTGACAGTGTTTTTTCCTGGTTGGAGGGCTTTCCTGGAAGGGCAGGCCTCGGCTTCCACTTAAAGTGTAACATGTACACACACCCACAGGTTCAGCCTTTCTGAGGTATAAGCGCACCCCCCCCCCCGGGTGACAACACTTGCTCTCCTGTCAGGAGAAGGCAGGCACAGAGGCAGCCAGCGTGTTTTCTGATCTGCAATTTGACAGATCGATTCACAGCCTCCTCCTGGCAGCTGGGTTTTAGTTTCCTTCAGCTCTGCTCCTGGATTTCTAAACATTCAGCTAGCTCCTGCCAGAGTCAGCATAGCACTGCCTGGCCCAGGGCCACTGACTGTATTCACCACTGAATTTTTAAAACAGAAGTCAAGCCTAGCCATTGACAATTAAATTAATTTCTGATATCGTGGTTGATGTCTGCCGTGAAACCCCTCCTAACGTCTGTCAGGCACTGCAATCAGATAGCATGTATTCCTGTGGCTTTCACTGAAATCACCTTCATTTTTTTTTTCCTCCGTTGCATGGCAATATAAATAAAACACTACAACCCACCCGGCCACATATGTTGGTTTAAAGAAAAACCTGGGCCCTGTTTATTCCTCAGCTTATTGTTGTCTGCTCAGCATTTTCCTATCATTGTGTGGTTCTGAGCTGTTTGGCGTTACTGTCCAACAGGAAGCAGGACTGTTCTTTGTTGAAAGTCACACTCCATATATGGCAAGTTTGACGCTGTTCTCTTTTCTGCTCGCCATTAGTACTACAGCTTTGAGTTTTCACTTAGTCGTGTCTGGCAGGTGCTTGTAAGAAAGACAGTGTCTGGTTGGCGTGGGAGTGGAAGGAGTTTCGCTGGGACAAATCTTATAGCGGCCACCTCTCTCTTTCTCAGGCTTAATGCAGACAGTAACTTCAGATCAACCACCTGTTCAAAAAACTAGGTGATTAAAAAAGTATCCTTTGGAGTCCATCCAGACGCTAGCCCACTGCAGAAGGCAGATGGGAATTTCCTTAGCCTCACTGTAGGATAGTCTTCATTCCTGATTCCTGTCAAAACAGAAGGGAGCAGCCGTGGCCAGCCTCCCCTAGGGTGGACAGGAGGGACCTGGTTTGCGGAGAGGAACAAGGAAAGTAGGATGGGGGCAGTCTGGAGAGGCCAGACCTGTAGTTCCAGCGGTCAGGAGGGCCTCAGACGGGTCTGTGCAGCATGGCAATTCAGACACAGGAATTCAAAGCCTAGAAGGTGGACACTGGTGCCAGACTGCCTGAATTTACTCCTGGAGCCACTACACACAGGGAACCTTGGGCAGGTTGTTTCATTTCTCTGAGCCTCAGTTGTCTCACTGGTAAAAAGGGCTAATTAAGTATCTACATCAGTCTATGATCTTTGTGCAGATAAAATGTGTTGATACATGTAAGGTAGTATCATGTATGTACAGAGTAGATACTTGATAACATAAGATATTAGTAATAGTTAAATTTAGATACTAGCACTACAAGTAGAATCTAGCATCCAGGGGGCTCATTAAGGTAAGGAGAAGGAATTGTCCTACATCTGACTAATCAGAGAGAAAAGAGTCTTGTAGTGTATCATGGTCAGAGTCAAAAGTTGAGTCCTTCTTCCACAATCAATTCACTCAGCAAACATGTGATGAACACCTACTGTGTGCCTGATGTCCTGCTAAGTGCTGGCAGTTCAAAGATGATTAAGACACAATCCTAGATCACAAGCACTTGTGCGTCTACTTAGACTTTGATTTTCCCTCTCTGCACTGAGCAGGGCTAGAGCCGAGCTTTTGGTTCTCTGCTTTGCTTCTGTGCTACCAAGGGGAGGTCAAGGGGAGGCAACAGGAAAGCCTTAGGCAATCGCTGTCTCTCCAACTGTAATGTGCTCTTGCCCTGTTCTGTTTTGTACCCTGATTCAGCAGGTCTGCACACTAATTAGTCACCAGGAAGGCTGCTGCTGCTACTTTGAGAACCACTGTTTTAGATGTGGTTTGAGGTCAGAGACTCTTTGTTTCTGGATGAGGTAGGGAGTCCCTTCCTCTTGGCTTGCTCGCTGGGCTTGCAATCCTCTTAATTCTAGTGACTGCTTTACCATTATTGGTGTGGTTTTTTTCTTTTTCAAACTTTAATAGTTGATGATTTCTAGAATTAGTATCATCCATTGCCTTTCACTGTGTTATTCTAGAACACGATCCCTGAAGTATCTTTGGGTCTACAACCATGCATGACACAAAAAGAAAACATAACTTCTATTCCCCAACCTTAAAACTGACAATTAATAAAATGAAATCCCAGTTGTCAATTCTTTGTAGTATTTCCCATGCAGTCAGGGTTTTATTCATGAAGTCTTTGCCTACATCTATGTCTTCAAGAGTTCTACCTATTCTCTTTTCCAGCAGATTTAGTGTTTCTAATATTTAGATCTTTGATCCATTTAGATTGTAGTTTAGTGCATGGTCAGAGACATGGGTGTACTTTTAGTCTTCAGCTTGTGGAAAGCCAGTTTTTCCAGCAGCATTTATTAAAGAAACTATCTTTCTTAAAGTGAATGTTTGGGCCCTTTTTCAAAGATAAGGTGGATCAGTGTATTTGGAGTTGTTTCTGTGTATTCTGTTCCATTCATCCTTGGGTCTGTGCCAGTATCATGCTGTTTTTATCATAGTATCTCTGTGGTATAATTTCAAGTCAGGGATTGTGATGCCCTCTGCCTTGCCTTTGTTGCCTAGATTGTTTTTGCTATTCTAGGTCTCCTCTGGTTCCAAATCACCAAGAGAGTGAAGACAACTCACAGAGTGGGAAAAAATTTTAGCCAGTTGTTCTTCAGACAAAGAACTAATATCTACACCGTAGAAAAATTGAAAAAAATCAGACCCCCAAATTTAAAGAGCAAGTCTGAAAATGGGCATCTGAGATGAATACACACTTCTCAGATAAAGAAGTACACATGGCAAAACAAATATGAAAAAATGTTCAGCATCACTGATCATTTGAGAGATGCAAAATAAAATGACACTGAGGTTCCATTTCACTCTAGAAAGAGTGGCTATTATCAAGAAATTAACCAAAAACAAATGCTGGCAGGGCTATGGGGAAAAAGAAACCCTTCTGCACTGTTGGTGGGAGTATAAACTGGTACCACTGTGGAAATCAGTGTGGAGATTCTTTACAAAATGAGGACTAGATGTCCCATTTGACTCAGCTATTTCCCTTCTTGATATCTTCCCCAATTAAAAGTGTCATACCACAGCTATAAATGCACACCCATGTTTATAGCAGAGTTTGAAATAGCTAAATCTTAGAAACAACCTAAATGCCCATCAACCCATGAATGGATAAAAAAAGATGTGGGTTTTTTTATGCAGTGGGGTACTACTCAAGTATAAAGAAGGATAAATTTGAGACATTTCTCGGTAAATGGATGGACCTTGAGAACATACTCCTAAGTGAAATAAATCAAAGCCATGTGTGTAAATATTGCATTGTCTCTCTGGTGTGAGAAACTGAACGTGTAAATAAGGACTAAAATGTATAATACATATTGTGAATTCGGAACTACTCAAAAAGAAAGGGGAACTAGGGAGGGGGAAGGGGAAAGGAAGGGAGGGAAAAGAAAAAAATGAGAAAAGAAGGATAAAAATGGAAACAAAGCTTTTAAATAGGAAGGCGGAGAACGGTTGAAGGGAGGAGAGGGGAATGGGAAAAAAAAAAAGGAATTAAGATATATACAGATACAAATTCTCAATGCTGAATGTGATCATTATATATATATATGTATCTAAATTGTACCAAAAAACTTAATTTAAAAAATTGACAGTTGATGATACAACAGACTATTCTTCTAAAGCAAATGATGCCATACTAACCACTGAGGCAAATCATATTGCAGTTGCTAGGGATTAAGGAGTAAAAGTTAAGAAGAGAACAAACTCAGAAAGATGAGAACATCCCATGGGCTGGGAGCACATCTTACAGATGAATTGTGGTTATCATGCCTGCTTTTTTCATCCTCCTTGGCTTTGATTTGGAACAAAACAACAGTGCCAATCAACATGTGGTGTTTTAGTTTACAAAATGCTTTCCTATGCCTTACCCCATCCGCTATGAGCCAGCAATCCGATGAAATGTCACAGTTATCCCCGTTTTTTTAGATATGGAAAGTGAAAGACAGGCACAGTAGGTGATACGTGCTAGTTGTTCTGATTTCAAACTCCAGTTTCCCCCCACTGTGTAAACTTATTAGGATATGTATAATGGAAGCCGTAGAAGTACTATTGGCTTGGAAAGTGTGCGGTCTGTGATGGGGTGATTATATCTAGTGTCTGATTTAGTGCTGACCGATTCTAGAAACACAGATGCAAAAAAGATGCATAGAATACTCCAGCAAGTGGCAGAAGAGAGAGCTTGAGAACACTAACTGATCAGTTTAAGGCAGAGAAAAAGTAAAATAGAAATTGAGAAAAGGTATCTATTAAGAGGTACTTTAATAAATTTAATATCAGTAGCAAAAAGGAAGAATAGCAAACAGATGTAAGCTATGTACTGGCTGCTTTCCTAAGCGTATTTTTACATTAACTTCTTTAACCCCACAACCATCCTTTGAAATAACAGCTCTTATCATCGGCAGGTTACAGGTGAAGAGAGAGAGGTAAGAAAGTTTAAGAGACTCACTCGGGTCTCAGAGCCACGGCCGAACTGGTGTGTGGCTTCAGACTGTCCTCCTAACCATCTAGTCTAGAGACCAACAGGGAGGAAGGGCTGAAGCTCGGACAAGCATGTGACTTCTAAACCTGCACTGTCCATTGTGGTGGTTGTGCCGCTGAGCACCTCTATCTACCTAAATTTAAATTAATTAAAATGAAATAACATTGAACATCTCTAGGCCCACCAGCCACTCAAGTGCTCAATATCCAGAAGTGGCTGGCAGTTACCGTGTTGGCAGCACAGGGAGAATGTTTACATCACTGGAAGAATTTCTGTTGCGCAGTTTAGCTCAAATATAATTAGTTTTTCTCTCATACACAAACCTTTTAACATCTTTTTCTCATCTGGTTCTGAAGAAATAGAAGTAAAGAAAGGAGAACATAGCTATTGTAAAAGGCCACTGACCTTCCAGTGGAGATAGTTTAGAAAACTCAAGGGAATCCCAGGCGTCGTGGAAAGCAGGTGCGTACCGTCAATAAGTATTGGTAGAAGACAGCAGGGAACCAAGTCATTGGTACTATGGGGGTGGGGTTTCCTACCGTGAAGATGAAGGTTTCAGTCTGACTGTAACATTGCCGAGTCTACTAACAAAATAAGGCTGTGTTCTGGCACTCTCTGTGCCACTTGTGTACAGGAGCTCACTTAATCTCTTAAGGAGGAGCTAGTTTTACCTCCCCTTGGCAGAGGAGGAAGTTGAGGATGAGGAGTTTAGGTGGCTTGCCCAAGGGGCACAGGACCAGAAAGTGACAGAGGAGGATTCAGACCCAGTTGCCTAGACCCTCCGTGGCGTTCACTGTCACCCCTCTGTGCCACAGTGCTGTCTGCACGCGTGGATGTGTTTGCTGCCTGAGGGCATCGCTGTTCAGCCTGAACACCCTGAAGGGGTGAAATGAGAAGACCAGGTGGCAAACGTTCCCAGATGCGTGCCGACATCTGAGCAGGGACAGCACAACTCCCCAGCAGGGCAGAGCCGGGTGGGATAGGGCCTCCTAGGAATCTACTGCCACTCAGTCCATTTGCTCTCCCTATAAATGCCACGGTCTGCCTGGTCCCTGTGAATGGGCCACTGTTTAAATAGGTCCTGGTAAGATGGATGCGAAGAAAAATGTCTACAGAACACTGACCTAGACTTTCATGGCTTCAGTAGATTCCATCCAAACTGACTTCTTACTGACAAAGTATTTGGCTTGTTCTGAAATGAGCTCTACAGGAAATGTATTTTTGCCGGGGATATAGCTTAGCAGCATAAGTGCCTGCCTGGCAAGCGCAACATCCTAAGTTCGATTCCCCGTACCAAAAAAAAAAAAAAGAGAGAAATATTCTTTTCTGCTATTGTTTCTCTGTAATAAAACTGGATAAAGATTATTAATTATCAAAATCTAAAAATCCTGTTTATCTGCTCCAAAGTAGTGCTGTCAGTCTCCTTGAAGAATACCACAGGAAGCAGAAACATATTGTTTAATGTCTTTGCTTATATAAGGCTCGGTATAGATGAGATGTCACAGCGACCCCTAAGGTAAATACTTGTGTTCAAGAGTGAACCTCAGATAAGGCCCAGCTGGATGCTATACGGGGGGAAGTTCAAAGATAATAGGAAAGACCATTTTTTATGCCCGGGGCTTCTCCCCTAGATGAGGGAAAGCAGACACTGAGTTAAATGCACTTCTTATATATTTGATCTTCACTTGATAAAACCATCTGCTCACTGCAGTCATTAGCCAGTGGCTTGTGGCATTCATTTTGCTGTGTAGAGAAAACTACAAAACCATCAGATTTCTCCTAATTCTTCTCTCCCATCCTCTCATTCCTTTTCCTTACATTTCTTGTAAGATAGAAGCTTGAATAGTAGCTTCTTCCCATCATCACAGACACTTACACACTGATTGTAAAATATACTCTTACCAAAAAAGTCTTTATGGCACGAGCTTGTCTTTGAAAATTCTATGAAGAAAATGAAAAGGGAAACAGGAAGCGCTGTACCTTGAGGAGCTGCAGGGTGTTGCAGACGAACACAGACATCCTACTCACCGTCACGTGTGGCCGTGGCCCTGCCTCCCAGTTCCTCCTCACTGGGTTCTGATGACCAAGCCATGGCAGGGTCCCTGGGAGGCTATTTGTATGAGCATCACATGCATTCAGTTCTTGTATTTTTTCTGATAAAATCCTTGATTTTGAGAAAGTGCCACCTGAGTCTTGGCCTTGCTTTCCCTGCGTAATAGGATGAAAGTCTTGGCAGCCAGTTTTCCACTTTGAGAAAATGAGTGCCACCTTCCAAAGCGAATGTACTTCTGACATCTCACTGCTGAAAGACTGAGACTGCATTACCCTCATGGTATCATAACAGGGTTTCAATCCGACCAAGCTTTGTGAGTGCCCATTATTCCATCAAAGATAAGAACTGCCCTCAAGAACAAGTATTAGCTTGAAGTCACTTCATGAAAACTATAGGGTTGAAGCATCATTTCCAACTTTGTGTGACTCCAACCCAAAGAAGAGAGTGTGGCAAATGACTTGGATTGTGTGAGACGTGGCACTCACCCTGGAGAAGCAAGAATATGAGATTGATTTATGGTGTGTGTGTGTGTGTGTGTGTGTGTGCACGTGCGCGTGTGTTGCTGTAATCATATGAAACGTTTATATGCCCTGCTAGTAAAATGTATGCATGGATTTATTCTTTGTGTTTATATACAACATGCCACACACATCCCTGCAGGCTTAACAAAATGTAGAACTGATACTACAGGCTCTAGTTTTGTTTTCTTTCACTGTGGGCGGATGTTTTGCTGAGTATATTCAACATTGTGTTCACATGGCACCTTCCAAGGTATCTGCAGTGTTTTCCAGGTGCTAATGAATTTGAAAATAGTACTTCGCAAAGTTTTCCCTTGAGAGTTGTGAGGGAGGTTGTTCACAATTGGTCGTGTGAGTCTGTTTTCGCTCAGAGTGCATAAAAAAGCAATACTTTGCCCTGGGTTCAATTAGGATAGCTTAAAAACTAGAAATGTATTTCTCACAGTGCTGGAGGTCAGCAGTGTGCATCCTGGCATGGTCAGGTCCTAGTAAGGCCTTTTTCTGGCCTGCAGATGGTACCTTTTCCCTGTGTCCTCAAAGGGGGAAAGAAAGTCGGCTCTGATGTCTCTTCTTATAAGGGCACCAGTCCCACCTGAGGCTCCCACCCTCATGACCTCATCTAATTATCTCTCGAAGGCCCCATCTCCTAATACCATCTCATGGGGAGGAAGAATTTCAACATGTGAGTTTGGGGTTTGGGGCGGACACTGTTCCGGACCAAGCATAGCCTAAGGGATACCTATGTGTAGGTCTTCCATTCCTTCATTTAACAAGCATGCGCAAGGTAGAGAGGAAAATATCTAGAAGACAGCAACACAGACCCTGTCCCACCCTCACAGAGCTCAAGCTGAGGAGGAATCACAGAAACATCAAAGTAGAGATGGTTATGTGAAGTATAAAGGTGAGCACATATCTAGGACAGAGTAATCATCCCCAAGGAAGTAACTTTACAGCCAAGAGCGGTGAGTGGGTGTCATCCCAGTGGTAGATGCGGAGGGGAGCAGTCCGGCCCTGAGAGCAGCAAAAGCAGCAGCCTCTAACTGGGAGACAGAACTGAAGCTGTGCCCAGGACCCCTGAGCACCTTTCCTTTGTCTCCCACTTAGATATATACACAGAGACTTCTAGAACGTCCCTGGGGATGCTTTTGACCCAGAAAAGAGGCTCTCTGCTGGGTTTTGCCACTGGACAGCAGAGTAGCATGCCTTGCTCTTTGTGATCCCAATGGCCAGCTCTGCCTCTGCATTATCCCCTGTAGCTAGACTAGAGCCTTCTGAGGGACCATATCTGCAATTCATAAAGCCTGTTTTTTTATAAGTGAAAAAATATGTCAAGAAAATATGTCAAGACAAAATATGTCATCAGCAGCCCAGGAAGGCAGAAATAAGTGCAGAAAAATAAAACGGAAATCTATAAATGAATTTTGCTTCATACTAAATGACTTGGTTTGGGCAGATAGTTGTTACTTAAAGGGAACTTTTTGACCATCCGCTTTGCTTTAAATGCTTTAAATCAAGACTTTGGTCTTTACGTCTCCTTTAGCTTTAGGCCACAAACTGTTTTCTCTAAAGACATATGCTTACAATTTGCAGTATTTTGTCCTGACAACTCTCTGGAATATGGTTAGCTACCGAAATAACTTGCTCCTGAGAATCTGGTGATCCCCTATTTAAGGACACAGATTTATATGTTACTGTTTCTTTTACAACATTCTTCTCCTCCTCATCATCCTCCTCCTTCTTGTTCTCTCTTGATGTCTCTTTGTTTCTCTCTCTCTCTCTCTCTCTCTCTCTCTCTCTCTTGTCTTCTGTTTTTAAGTAGTAGCGACACTTTTGCCCTGAAAATCCTGTTGCATATTTTCTGAGTGCCTTGTGCATGACGGGTCCTCAGGAAAGGAAAGATGTCCACAGCAGTGACACCGTTTGGTGTCCTGTCAAATTCTAGTGGGCTGGGGCTGGGATTAAATCCTCACCCGGGGGACTAGGTTTCCTCCTAGGCCACCCAGTGGCTTCTCTATGAGCCCTGACAACCTCTGGCTCTTCCTCTTCTCTGAATTCTTCACTCCCAGCTCATGATGCACGTTCAATAAATGTTTTTTTTTAATGATTAACATCAAGGCCTAATTTATGCTGTTGTCTGAAAAAGCACATTCTGGCAGAAAGGACAATGTATCTGGTTGTCCTTTTTCCAGAAGCACAGGGAGTGGTACCGGTCTCAGACAGGGGAGCCCTCAGCAGTTCCTTAGTTGGTACCCGGTTCTCACTGAGTCTCGCGGCGCTCCACAGGCCCACTCCCTAGTGTTCTCTCTGGTGCTAGTTCAACTAAGGCTGTTACCTTTGGCTCCTTACTATGTCAGGCACTTAGATAACATTTTGCTCCTTATTGCTCCCATTAATAGGAGAGTTCTCGTCTCCCCTCCCATCAAGGTCTTGCTGTGAGCTCCCCTAGACAGTAGTAAGCTAAGGGGAAGCCATGAGTCACAGCTGCCCCAACTCCCACTCCAGCCAGACTCACCTCCCCTGACTGGCCTCTTTCCCCAGCACAGCATCCAGGTAAGGAAGTAAAGCTCTTCCCTGTGCACGGACCTGTGACCGGACCGCCCTCTCCCTCCGGTTTGCCTCTTTGCGACTGTCACATCATGCTGGCAGAGCTTTGCTAGATCCCGTGGCAGTGTGCATACTCTTCCTCTTCAGCACACTTTCTGCTTTATATTGCAGTTATTATTTTATATGACCATCTTCTCTGTTGGACTAGGAACTCAGCATGTTCCATCATTGTTTCCTTCATGTCTCCACACGTATACCTAATTTTCAATAAACATGCAGGGAAGAAAGACAGAAAGGAAATGAAAGGAGATGAGGCTGGGGACAGGAGAAGGAAAGGAAGAAAAATGGGCACCGTCTCATTCCTACTTGCTTAACCTCGGCTGAGGTGCGCGTGTGTCTGTATGCATGAGAAGGACGGAGCTCAGAGGAGATAATAAAGGATAGGGGAGTTTTAGCCTGGTGTGGTTGAAATTTAGGATTAGCAAGGCTTGAAGGCTTCCCTCAGTGGGTTGGGAAGACCGGCTCTGTTGGCCACGCGGAATGCAGAGAGTAGGGAGAACTTAGTGATGCTAGAGTTACTCAGTTTGTTTCTGACTGGCATAAAATTGGTGTGAGTCTGTTTCAAGCAATTTCTAGTGCATGGTAGACCAGCCAAAGTCCAGGAAACACAGAGCCTTTGGTGAGACTTACAGGATGGGTGAGGGCAAAAGTATGATCACTCTGCTTCTCATCGCAGCGGCCCGGGTCCTCACCCACACAGCCCCGGCACAGCCAGCAGCGTGCTGGGAGGATTCCCTGCACACAGTGATGACATTCAGCTAAGCCACAGTTTCCTTGACCCAGGAGGAAACCCTTGTGGTTTGGGGTTGGGGGTGTGGCCCAGCAAGCTTAGATTTTTTCCCGGTTGCCTGATAGCTTTAAATTGCAACTTGTCTTTTAATTTTCCATTATGCATCAAACACATCTGGGCCAGAACTGGACACATGTATTCCGTCTAGAAGGAAGATCCCAGACAGCTATAAATTAGAGTTTGTGTACAGAGATTCCAAAAATGTGGCCTCATGGTGGGGTGTCCCTAGGACCAGCCACCTCCTCCACAGTCTGCTTGGTGGCTGCTGGCTTTGGCCCAGTGCCTGTGTCAATAGATTTTGCTTTGTATTTGGAAACTGCCTCTCCATCGAGTCACCACAGAATTGCTGAGTTGCTTATGCAGCTCTGCGGGGCAGACTTGTCCCAGGAAGCCCCAGTGCTTCTGGGCACAGCATTTGACAAGGGCTAGCACAGCAACGGTGAGGACCCCAAGCTGGTTTCCTCCCAAGCTAAAGCACAGCCCAGGAAGACTCTCCCCGCATTTTTACCACCTGAACATAAAAACTACCACATAATACTTTTTAAAAACTGTTCAACTTAACAGAGTAATAGGTGCTTCATTCAGAAAACTTCAAAAATATAATAAAAAACATCAATGGTCGTCCTACCCTCCAAAGATGAACACTGTTAATGTTTCAGCATGACTTCCTTTCCGTTCCACTCTTTTAAAATGTAGAAGTCTTTCAAAAGTTGGTTGAGCCAGTTCCTGTAGCTGCCCTTCACATTATCCAATTAGTGCTTTCCTCTGAGGACTGGAAATTGTTAGTTATTCCACACGGAGAGTCCAGCCCGTAGAGCTCTGCCCCTTTAACTCCGCCTCGCTACAGAAGTCACACAGCGTTTGTGTCAGCCAGTCCCAGCGGGAGTTTGCCTTGGGAAACAGAGGGTGAAGGATAAAGTTCTCATAAGAACGTAGCTGCATAGCCCTAAAGGGTGGCACCAGGGCCTTCATACGCTGCCCCACGAGGAAGGAGTGCATGTGAAAGGGACTCTGGTCTAACCCTCACGTGGACTGTCTCTTACTAAACCTCTGCTCCTCTGATTTCCATCCTGTTTTCCTATTGCCAGCATCTATGTGTGCCTTTCCTGTTCAGGCAGGGCAGACTTTAGCGTGCTCATCTGATGAGCGTTTGGGACAGTAACTGGATGGATTGGCAGAAGCAGGAGGCTATTTTTACTTTTCTGCTTATTTTCCCATCATGCCTGGCACCCAGAAAGTGCCTAGTAAATATCTACTGATGGACTGATACAGTGAAATCTGAGAGGAGTGTTTGTGGAGAGAGAACACCGTGGCCAGAGCCTGCTGGCATACGGTTGTGACAGACCTGCGAAGGCAGAAAGGGCTTCCAGCTTTGATGCTGAGCCCCAGAACACTCTTCGGAGCAGAAGAGAAGGGGCCTGAGCGGTGATGACTCTACCAGCCGCCAGCCTGCCCAGGCACTGCCCGCGCCAGCCATTCAGCCTGTCCGTGAGCCACACAGCACACAGACCAAAAAAAATTATTTTTTCCTTTCTTGCTTTCCATGGAAACTCAAAATAGCAACCAAAAAAAAAAGGCCAGGCTCCCTCCCTGCCTGCAAAACTATGCCCAGGCAATGACCACCATGTGGGATGGGGGGACAGGGTCACAGAAGGCACTGCAGCAGCATTCTAATTGGAGACCATGCATCATGAGATGTGGGTGGGTTTCAAGGGTGGCATAATTTTCTAATTTAGAAAAGTGGGTTCCCCAAGGTCTCGGAGTTCATCCTGCCCTTGATGACCTGGCACCTCAAAGCCAGTTACCTAGCGGTCCAGTGTGCCCTGAAAGGAACAATAGGCAGGGGACAGATGCCTGCCAGGGGGACGTTGTTGGAACAGCGGTGCTGTGCTAGGGCCAGGTTGCCTGTGTCCTATGACCGTAGGGCACGTTGGCAGCATGGACAACCCAAAGCCCAGGGTGGCCATCACACAGGGCCCTGTGGACACTCTCCCACCTCTCTGACCCTCCATTTCTTCCACTGTAACCCAAGGTGGCCTAGGTTAGTGGTGGTAAACCTAGGGCTCACATACCACAGTGGGACGTTTATTATTGAATGCTCTAAAAGTTTGCCATCGCTGGACTGTGATTTCCACAGGAGCAACCTCTCCCAGCCTGAGAAGGTTTCCCACACCTGCGTGGGTCTGTGTGCTTCTCCCTCCCCTTGTAAATGTGGTATGCTTTTCCTTGCAGCTGGCCGGGTCAGCCGTCATTGCGTTTGGACTATGGTTTCGGTTTGGAGGCACCATGAAGGATTTATCGTCAGAGGACAAGTCCCCAGAGTACTTCTACGTGGGTGAGTGACTTCAGCTTCCTTGAGCTTTAGCTCAGGTAGGACTGCCCCACGGCTCAGAGCACAAATGGAGCTTGGACTTTGATGGGTCGGGGAGACATGAGGGGCAGGGAAAGAGGCAGCAGGAGCAACACCTGAGCCCCTGGACACTCTGCCTGGCCCTCTGGGATGTGCCCACGCAGGGTAGGTGAGAGTTCTTACTTAACCCTGCTTTACCTTGCCTGCACCTCCATTCCCCAAGATCAAGAAGGACCAGTACAGGCAGGACTGGCCTGTTGTACTGTAGAGAAAAGGTCTCAAGGAAATGTAAATAAAATTCACTTCAGAGAACAAGAAAACTCCCTTTACATTCTGAGTCAAGTGAGTACACATATAGATCTGTTATCCACTAGGTTATCCAGGGTGGCACAGGGCCCCTGCCGGCTCAGCATTTTATTTTACATGCGGGGACATGTAACTCAAAATGAAGAGCAATGACTCAAGGTTTGGAGATGCTAATCTCAGTCCCTCTAGGACTAGGGACTGCAGAGAGCAGGGGCGGAGAGAAGCGAATGGAAGGACCAGAGAGAGGGGACCAACGGGAGGGGCAGGAAGGCTGCCCTTGGAGAAGAGGTGTTGGTGGGAGGGGCTGGCACTGTGCTCCTGGGTTTCGTTCCCTCTGATGGCGTCTGGACCTCTCCTCTGGCCTTTTCTCATTCTCCAGCTCGGTGGACTGGACTCTAGATTTCACAAATCCTGAGACCGTTGTCAGTGTCGGCAGTGCCCCGCCTCACTGGCTGTTTAAAGAACCGCTCTGGCCATAGAGTAAGCATTGTTTGCTTGTGATGATCTCCGTGTCTGGGGAGAAGGGAGGAACTACGCAGGTCACTGGCTCCAGATCCTAAGAAGAGTGGAATCTCTTCCCCAGGACAGACTCTAGCCCCCAAGGAGAACTGTAGTGCCCACACAGCCAGCGCAGCAGTGAGCCCCCTTTTCCTTCCCAATGCCCCTTCCGTGCAGCAGCCTCCCGCAAGGAGAGCGGCTGTATCAGGATGTGTTAGAGGAAAGCACCAGAAAACTACGAAAAGGTGGATAGCAACAAGAGCATCCCATGGTTCAGGAAATCTTAGATGCAGTCTTTTGTAAAAACACCCACCTAGGTTACATTAAAGAAAGTCATCTACAGGTAGAAATTCCCTATGATAAATGTGATCATTATGTATACTAAATTATACCAATAAACGTAATTATTTTTTTAAAAAAGACATGCTGCCAATTTAATTATGACATACCATAAAGTATGAATCCTAATTCCAAAATTGTTGAAATATTTTTTAAAATACAGAAAGGAAAATTCAAAATTGATGAGTGTCTGCAGCTGGGGAATTTCCAGACTTTGCTCAGGACTTAGCAAAGTCACCAAAGACCCCGTTCCTTCCCTGGCTCTGCTCTGCAATCTCAGCAGGCCCTCAGGTGTCTCCCCTCCTCACTCAAACATGGCCTGGGGAGTCCTCGTACAGCGCACATCCTCATGCAGCAACTTCCAACGGAGAGAAGAGTGCCATTTCCTATGGCCCTTTGTAGGAATGAATAGAACCGTTTTCCCAGAACTTCCTCAAAAACACATTTTCCCTTGCAGCTTATTGGCCAGAATTGCATTATATATCCATGCCCCATCCAAGCACGCCCAAGAAAATTACTATAACAAATATTCATGCCTGGGCCTGGACCGAGGCCCGGACTCCCCAGCAGGCTCCCAACGCTTGGACCAGACTTGGATTTTGTGACAGGAAAAGAGCAGAGCAATCCTCTGTAAAATAAACACTGAAATATACTTCTCTACTCACAGTTTCCAGGTGGAAACCCCTTCCATCAAAGCTAACACACTCACTTCCCTGAGGACTCCTAGTTCTGGAAGCTTCTCCAGAAGCATCTTCCTGTCCCGGAGCAGGACTCAAGTGTTCCAAGGACAAGCCTAGCGTGTCCTTGTCCATGAATTAGTAAGCCCCTTCCTGGAAGGGGGCCCCAGGAACAAGCAGAGGGGAGGAAGGAGAAGAAGGGCATCTTCAGAGTCCCACTTAATCCCATGTTAATGGGATTCTTTCCTCTCCAGACATAACAAAAGAAATGCTCAGTAATCAGCAGCAGACAGCAGTCACAGCATACGATAAGCACTGTGTGAGAGGTACAGGCGTAAACACTGAGTTAAACACAGTAGCGAGCACTGGGGCTGTAGGACAGGCTTCAGGGTGAAGTTCACTGAAATGAGGCTTTGAAGGACAGTAGCCTTTAGGTAGATTGAGTAAGGGAGAGCTTTATCTTGACACTGAATTAAGATTGGCAAGTGTAGAGCAAGTAGTTACCATATTTTTCTTCACCTGTGGAGAATATATTCAACTGTTCAGGTTACTCTTTGGGGGACCCTTCTTAACCCAACTCTTCCCAGCCATTTACAGCGGGATACTGAGGGTGAACTTTATTTTCACTCCCTACTCTGAGGTCAGTAGCTACATGAGGTCAGCCCCAATAAAACAATGAAAGTCTATTGCTTCTGAGATTATAATGTGCTGGTGTGTAACTAGATGTCAGCCAAGTAGTATCATTCTTGACCAGTAAAGCAAGAAGAATTTGAGTTAGATTTTAAAGACCAGACTGGAGAAGAGGAAGAATGAAGACTCCAAAGGTTGAGGGACAAGAGTACACAGGATGTCCATAGGACAGTGAGGAGCAAGTCTAGAGCGGGTGGCAGCTCTCACTGGAGGGAGGAGTAGGGCATGATGGGAAGTAGATTAATTACTCTGCGGAAGAGGGACAATGTAAGGGTCCTTGGATGTTAGGGTCCAAGGTAAGCTCTAGAGACATATTTGGGGGCTTGGGACAGGATAGAATCTGTACTGCAGTTCAGAGAGATTAGTCTAGCAGTAGTAGAATGAGAAAGGAGTTATTTAGGACTAAGTAAACATGATAAATTATTGATAAAGTCAAGCCCAAAGAAATAAGGGTATAACCTATGGTGATTGCAGTAGGGATTATAAACATAGAGACAGAAAAATGAAAAATGTTACTGAACATCATTAAGCCTACCTAATCAAGCTCAGAGACAGAAGGAATTAAAAAGGCAAAAAGATCAGGGACAGACAGAACCAAGCTGTGCAGTGATGGTTCATATGTTTCAGGTAGAAACCGAGTTACAGTGGAAGGGGCCTCCTGTGCCTCAGAGCAAGGGGTGGCTGTGTGGACCTCGGGTCAGCGGCCAGCTCGGGGGGTGGCCTCTGTCTGTGTTGTTCCAGAAACAAAGCACTGATGGCAGTTTCACAGGTATAGATTTGGATTCAATATAAGAAAATCTTTGCAGTGATTTGATAACTCAAAAAAGTTGAACAGACTGTTTCATAGACAAAAGTTAACTCTCTCTTATGTCAGTATTTAACCACTAATGTGACCAAAATCAGAGTTGGATGTGTGCCACTTCAGGAGTCTCCTCTGCTGAGCAGGAAAGGGAGCTATCTCTGTGCAGACATTCTTAATTCTGCTTTCTAACCTAAACCAAAGCCGTGTGTACACTCCTGAGATATAAGCAGCAAGAAGGAGTTGTTTTGTCATAACATGAAGGGCATATCTGTCAGGACTCTTTCTATGGCAAATCACAGAAGCCTATTCCATTCGGTTTGCACAACATAGAAATTTACTGCTTCATATAAGTCCAAAACTGGCTAGTCTCAAGAACTCGAATAATGTGACCATAATCCAGACCCAGTGATGACTTGGGTCTCCTTCCTCTGGCAACACTCTTAGGTAAGTTTACTCTCCACGTGATAAAATGGCTGCCAGTGGCTGTGGGCTTCTGACCTTAGGAGAACATGCTTCTTTCATTCCAACAGATCCAGCTAAGGTCTGTACCCTCTCATAGGCCATATCATGTCTGGTGCCCAACCCCAAACCAGTCACTGCAGCCAGCTGCTGGTTGACTCAAGTCTGGCTTCATGACTACCCTGGAGCTTGAAGTGAATCAGCTTCAGAGTGAGAATGGAAGAGTCTCATTTATCTGATAAGAAGAAGAGTGGATTCTGGGCAGAGAAAACAGCAGCCCCGAAGAAGAGCTTGAGTCGTCTTTGCCTTCGGTGGCACGGGGCATGCGTGCGGGTTTACCCACCTTAGCTCATCCTCAGCCCCATCTACTTTTTCCAGTTTTATCCAGAGCAACTGGTGGAGAGGATGTTTGTGGTAAGTGCGAAAAGGATACGGAAGTGAGTTATTATAGAAACTTCGCACTAGGCAGAATAGGAAGGCTAAGGACCCGAGGGCCAAGCAGCTAAGACTGGCAGTCACCAAGGTCTCCCACCTCTTCCTTAGGGTACGGTGGGGGCTTCAGCCCAGAACCTAGGTCTGCTGCCATGCAGGCCTCTGGTGGCTCATTTCCCACTGCTGCCTCTTCATTGTGTCAACAAAAACTCCTTGTGAAGTTAGAGACCTTTTCTTCACTTAAAATATTTCTTATGGAAGAGCAACATACATATTTGTAGAAATTAATTTTTTTCCTCAAAAAACAATTTTTCAAATCAAACAAGAAGAAAAATACAGTAGGACACAGTTTGTTACTTTATGTCATACAGTTTAAGGTAATAGGACTTTAAAAAGAAGTAGGCCCAGTTTGGGGAAAATCTCTCAGGGCTCCTTCCCTTGATCCGTGTGTTCTTTTCACAGTGGGTTCCAGAGCAATCAGCTCATTAAACTCATATCACCTCTTAGTTAAAGAATCTCCTGCACAGGCTTGACACACTGAAGTGGGACTTAAATAAGTAAGTTTTTAGCTCACATTGTAGCACACATCTATAGTCTCATCTGTTTTGGAGGATGAGGCCGGGAGGCCACTAATTCAAGGGCAGACAGGGCAAGTTAGCAAGACCCCATCTCAAAAAAAAAAGAAAAGAAAAAGGGAAAGGGAGGAAGGATAAGAGGAAGGAAAAAGGAAACGGAAAGAAACATAGAAAGAGAAAGCAAAGGAGGCCTTTCTGCCAGAGTCCTATTTCTGAGAGGTACTCCAGGAAGACCTGTCATCCTGCTCCCTACTTCTGGGCAGATGGCCGCCAAACTTTGTTGGAGTGATTGTCCCGTCTGTGGGAGGATGCTTTCCTTTCTGACATCCTTGCTTCTACGTCTTCGGTATAGAGTTGCACTTCCTATGGTAAAGGCCCAGGCATGACTTCTAAGCCTGGGGAGGCAGTAAATCCTAGGCCAGGACCGGAGAACTCAGCTGCTGGAAATGAAGACAACCAGAGAGGGCAGACAGATTGACTGCTGCTGCTGCACTCTCCGTGGGCCCTCTGGGTCCGGGCCAATGCCTAGAGCCTGACCCAAGGTCTGTGTGTCCCTGCGTTGCTCAGGTGGGCAAGCGAGACCCTGGCAAGAGTGGAACCGGCAGCAAGAAGGTCTGGATTACTTGGGGTCTCCTAGACCTTCTCCACTTTAGTCCCTGCAGAAAATTTGAGAGAAGCCCCCACATCATCTAAATTCTGGCACCCTGTCCATCCAACTTTCCCTGAAAGTCTCTCTCTGGGCTGGCTTTCGGATCTCACCAGGGCCTTCTTTCTAGGCACGCGGAGTGGGGAGCCATCCCCTCAGCCCTCGCGGGACTGGAGACTGTGTGCTGGGAAGCATGAGGTCATGTCTGCGAGCAGAGGATGTGAGCGGGTTTCTCCGTGGAGGGGTTGCCCACACACACAGGAGCCGCTTGGCTCTCCAGGGTCACAGCCTGGCTGCAGCTGTCTCTCCCCGTGAAATTCAGAGTCCCGGAGCCTGGCTTGGGCTGTGGCTGGAGACTGTGTGTAAGAAAAGTGTTCCAGTGGTGAACATTAAGGGGTTGGCTTGCTTTTCTGAGAACTGACTCATCTGGTAACATTTTTTAACTTCTCGGTTTTCAGTTGTACCTGACAGCCGCGGTAGCTGGGTTACCGAGGGGTGCTGTGTCTTGCAGTGTTAAGACAACTTCTCCAAAGCTTTGTACAAGAAATTGGAGTCGCTCATTGGTTCCATGTGGCAGATAACACTGAAGAATGAGAGGAGTTTCATGTAGCTGAGGTTAGCGGACCTTGATTTCTGGCTCCCGGCCCTGTACTTTGAGGAAGATCAGGAATCATCAACTCCAGACACCTCAAGCACTTTTCTCAAGAACAGGATGAAGAACCTTCCTTCCATTCATAAATAAGCAGATGTCCGGCTAAGAGAGTCACTGCTCTGAGCTCCTCTCAAAAGTGCATCCTTGAGTTAAAGGAGTGTGACTGGGTTGAACTCCAGTTTTACCCCACGGTAGCTGGGCAGTCGTAGGTACGTGCCCTCTGTGTCTCAGGTTCCTCGGCTGTGA
Organism: Chinchilla lanigera; assembly: GCF_000276665.1. NCBI lineage: Eukaryota > Metazoa > Chordata > Mammalia > Rodentia > Chinchillidae > Chinchilla > Chinchilla lanigera. The sequence continues at coordinate 18,364,812 of NW_004955435.1, read as the reverse complement.
AAAGTGAAGGTGCATTTGGCACTGCCCACTGTGGGCAAGCTCTTAGGAGACCCTGGCAGTCGCTGTGACGGTCCTGGGGCCCTGCCGAGGAAGGGGTCGTCTGCTAGGGCCATGACTGTGGGAGAACACAGGAAGAAGAGATAGAGTGGTCTGATGCCCTTTAGCCTGGATTGGAGACTAGTTTGTAGCACAGAACTTCTCAGCCAGTGGATCCTTCAGGTAATAACATCTGTCAGGAGCATAGTACAGGTGCTGCCCAGGCCGAGCCGCCAGGAAGCAGCGCTAACTCCCAAGAGTGTTGAGTGACTCCATGACTGAGACAAGTGAAGCACTGGGAATAGGGCTCAGTAGCTGACAGCTGCTGCTATTGCCAAGAGAGCATCAAGTCCTCTCTGTCAGATTCAGAGTCCTCTGAACTAAGTCCCAGCTGACGTTCTACATATTCATATCTAGTCGGCCCCCAAGCCCCTGGATTCCACATTTGCAGATTCAGTGAAACACAGATTAAGAATACTCCATACTGAATGCAGTCATACTGAACACAAACAGACTTTTTTTCCCTGTCATTATCCCCTAAGTAAGACGGTGTAACAACTACTCACATAGCATTTACATTGTTTGTGGTATTATAAGGAATCTGGAGATGATTAAGGTATATGAAAGGATGTGTATAGGTTTATGCAAATATGTATCATTTTTACAGAAGAGACTTAGTTATCCACTAATTTTGTTTCGGGGGATGGTCCTAGAACTAATGCCCCATGCGCACTAAGGCAGAACCATAATTGTATGTCCTCAAGGGAGGATGGAGGGACAGCCTTGATGCAGAAGCATAAAGTTTTTAGTTGAAATTGGTCATTAGCAGGTTACATAACACCATCTGCTGCTGAGTTACTCAAGTCGATGACCATGCCAGTGTCCAGGCCCCATGAGGGGAAGCTATTTCAAAAAGGAGTTTAAGAGGCTTTTAAAAAGCCCTCTCAGGGGCTAGGGATTTAGCTCAGTGGCATAGTGCCTGCCTGGCAAGCGTGAGGTCATGAGTTTGATTCCAGGTACGGGGGGGGGGGGGCCTTTGTTAGCTGAAATGATGCTACTTACTTTTATTTATTTATTTATTTATTTATTTATTTTTGGTTTTTTTTCTTCCGGTACCAGGAATTGAACTCACGACCTCGCACTTGCCAGGCAGGCGCTGTGCCGCTGAGCTAAATCCCCAGCCCCATATTCTTTTTTTTTTTTTTTGGTGATGCTACTTACTTTAAAAGGAGCATCTGCAGTCTGAGACAGAAGGGATGGAGTCATCACAGAGGAAGGTGTCCCAGTGAAAGCTCTTTCTTGTTGGTAACATGTCACTAGAGGTCACTAGCATTGCAAAGCCCAACTAATTAATGATAAAAATGTAATTTCAATTTTTTTTTCTCTTCAAAGGAAATAGGACTTGGAAAGCACAGGGGATTTGGGAAATAGGTCAAATGTCTGTCACGCATGCTGCTGTGGAAGGCAGAGGGCTCTAAAGAAACCATCTGTGAATTAAAATGTGGCTGCAAATTAATTTATTCATTTTTGGGGGGGAGACCATATAGAGGATAAGGCATTTTTGGACGCCACAGGTGGCCTTATATTGTGCAGCATGTTACAACCAGACTCATTTTAAACAGGATTGAGCAGGCCCGAGGAAATTTACCGCTAGCCCCACAGGTCATGCTCATTTGGAACGGGAGCCGCCATTGGCGTCCTCCTACATGCATAGAGCCTTGCTGAGAAGAGGCCTTGGGAGCAGAGCTGCTAGGGCAGCTTCAGGTCATTTTTGCCATGAGCTCTGGGATTCTGGGACCCTGAGCATGGAATATTGTCCAAGTATGCATATTTTCTTGGAGAGTTCACTGCTTCAGAAGGGTAAAGATTGTTGCCAGAGAGACCAAGTCTTCCTTACCCTGTTGGAGCATCTCTGTCCTCCTCAAACCCCAGGCCCTGTGTTCCCTGAGGCCCCGCCTTCTTGAGAGCACTCTTCCTTCTTTTATTCCAGACCTCCTTAGGATATAGAGGCTCCATCCTCATTTGCTTGACCTTAGAGAACTCAGCCCTGTAGTGGCTTCATATATATGTGCTGACACAGGTTCCTAGCATGTATCTCTGAACAAAGATAGGTAATGAGATAGCCAGTCAAGAACTTCTGATTTGATCTACTCTCTTTGTTTATTTGACTGACAAACACAGATTGAGGATTCTGCCTATGCTGGCATATTCTAGGGAGGATGAAAAAGGTTTGTTTGTGGACTTGAAATCTATAGAGAGACATCGTGGAAACCAGCAAAGGCACAAATCAGAAAAGATCAGGGTACAGTCAGTGTCTTAGTTACTTTTCTCATTGCTGAGACAAAATACCCTGCACCCAAAGGTAAAAGGAGGAAAGGTTTATTCGGCTCACAGTTTGTAGAGGTTTCAATACATAATTGGCCCGCTCCTAAGCAGGGTGGCACAGTAGACAGCCATAGCAGAGGAGAAACAGTTCATGATGGGCAGAAGGTAGCAAAGAAAGCAAGACTATAGTAGCTTCTTTCTGCCCCTTTTATACTCTATCTAGGCTACTTGGATTAGGTCAGTGCCAAACCAATCAGTGGATTGATTTAGTAATCATACACCCTTAATCCCAGCATCACACACTCTAGATCCAGCCACCTCTGAAGAAGCCCCACCTATGACCACATGAGGGTTTGGGGGGACATCTAACAGTCAGATCATAGTGATACCCATGTGGTTGGAGTGTAGGATGGATAAGGACTCAGAGGACTGGTCCTTAGGCTGTGATTGTATCACACAGCAGTTGTAGCAGTGGCAATGGGAAGGCAATGAGCTGCGTAAGCAGGAAATCAATATACAATGATAGGGGCTGGAGATTTAGCTCAGTGGCACAGCGCCTGCCTGGCAAGTGCAAGGTCGTGAGTTCGATTCCCGGTACTGGGAAAAAAAAAAAATATATATATATATATATATATATAAAATGATGGTCCATCCATCAGACATACTAGAAGGAACTGAATACAAGCTGGTTGTTGTTGCTGCCCTTTATTCAAGTTGTTACTTTGAGGAGTGTAAAGTGAGAAGAAGGACTCCAGGCTGCCAGCCATCTTGCCTGTCTGACCCCCATTTGTTAAACAAATGCCTGCTAACTGGATTGTTTTGAGCAGCCAATGAAATGATAGAAGTGGGAGAGTTTTGAAAAGCACATTATTAAAAACAGTAAGGTACACAGGCAGTGGGGCCAAAATTATTATTACTTTTAATATGGCACCATTTCTGTTGTTACCACGTCCATTCCCCATGAAATTCCACTTCAGAGAAAGGGCAGTGGGAGGAAACGCGCAACTCCCTTGGAACTGCAGAGCAGCCACCTCAGCAGGGTTGAGGAGAGCCCAGGCTGCCAGGGGGCTGGGTGGGGCAGCACAGGAAGCAGAGGGGTTTTGCCTGCGGCTCCATCTATGTCTATGAGCTGAGCAGCTGCCGCAAACCACTGTCAGCCACTGCAAAGAGCCCAGGAAGCACCTGAATGCCAGTCCCAGGGCTTCCCTGAAGGGACAGGACATTAGCCTCCCACCTCCTGTGAACGGGAGTGGTTTCCAGGTGACTCATCTGAATAAAATGCAAGAAATGAAATAGAGACTATTAGCTTATCACAAGTAAGCCAAGTGCCAGGTCTCACATTGTGTTTCACCTTATCTCAGGATCAGAGAAGGAAATCAGGGAAGGCCTGGCTGGAGTGTACAGAGCCAGAGCATTTCTGCCCTTTTCTCTCTCTGTGAGAACTGTTGAGGGTTGACTTAGGTAGGAAGTGACGTCACCATCTGAATTCAGGCTGTGCCGTTACTGGAGAGGCAGGGTGGAGTGATGGCAAGGGGCCAGCTCTGCCAGGCACACCAGCTCTGTGACCTTGGACAGATCGCTTACCCTTTGGGGGCCCGGTTCCTCTGTCTAAAGAGTGGAGGTGATAATAGTACACACTCCAAAGGCTTCCATGAAAATTACATTAATAAATCTACCCTACATGGACAGAACAGTGCCTGAAAATAATGAGGCCTTCGTGCGTGCTCCTTCTCTGATCCTGAGATAAGGGGAAACTGTGAGACCCGGCATCTGGCTTCCTTGTGATAAGCTAATATTCATGATAACATTGCTCAGCGCCGGGTAGCTCGGTTGATTAGAACATGGAACTAATAATATCACTGATGCATATTACTTGCCCTCCTTGTTTTCTTGTAACACAGCCTCCTGTGGGCCCAGTGTCTGTACTGTTGCCCTGGGAGGGAGCACAGTGCCTGGCTCAGAGGAGGCAGTGGTGACAGTTCAGTGCACCGGCTCTGGGAGACCGGCAGATGTGCCTTCCCCCTTTGCAAGCCGTGTGCTCTCAAGCGGTATTCTTTGTCTCCTTAAGTTTCTTGCCCTTTCTGTGTTCACTGGAGATGAGAAGCCCCTCCCTTGTAGAATCATTGCATAGGTTTCAAGAACCACTCTTTCTGAAGTGTTCAGCCAGCACTCAACAAGTGTTATCCTCGCAGCACTGACAGCCGGAGCCCAGTTATGGGTGGGAGACAATGCCCGGGCCCTGGGTGGACAGAGAGTGGAGGCTTTGCTCAGGGAAACCCTGAATGTCTCCCGATCTCTTGCCCACAGGACTCTATGTGCTGGTTGGAGCTGGGGCCCTGATGATGGCCGTGGGGTTCTTCGGGTGCTGTGGAGCCATGAGGGAGTCACAGTGTGTGCTCGGATCAGTAAGTAGGGCACTGCGAGTGGGGTGGGTTGGAAAAAGGGTGAAGAACTAGCTTGAAGGGGCTTGGGATACCTGGCCTGCAACACCCGCCCCTCCAGGACTCACTAGCACCCCTGGCACCCCCTCCTTTACCCCAAGTCTCAGATTTCTCCATCTCCTGCAGAAGAATAATATTATTTTAGTCCCTGCCTCATGTGGAAAGTGTGAAAAAAATGAGGTCATTACTGAAAAGATGTTTGGAAAAGAAAAGTGCCTAGCACTTGTCAGAGGTGATTATGATTGTTCTTTCAAAAATAATATTTCACTGTGGGCGAGGTAGTTAAATGATTCCTACGGCCAGAGAAGAGCTGTTATCTACAAGAAAAGCGTTTCAGGTTAAGGTCAGTAACTTCACCAAACATCCCTCTGGTGGCTTATTTTAACCTCCGAAGCCTCTGTTTAAACAAACAAATGAAAAAAACAAATAATGTCAATTAACTGCTATCCAGCCAATGTCAGTGTAGCCTAGGAGAAACGAGTAGAAAGAACGGGGTTGGGAAGAAACAATATTTTCTGTTTCTCCTTGAGGGCTGTGTAACAGCATTTTCATCAGACAGCCTCGCGTTTCTCACTGTTCATGGCCGTCTTTGGGCTTTTTGACCGTGCTGCTTCTGATCACTTGCTATGTGAGACATATAATTTGTTTCTTGATTCATTGTTTCTCCTCTTGCTAAGCATCTCACTGTCTTGTTTATCTCTGAACTTAGTTTGATCAGAGCAAACCCAAGACCTGAAAGAATGTCCCAAAAGAGCCCACACACGTACACCTATACTCCCTCTCTTCAGAGGAGCCTTTTGGACCATGAGGTTCATGTTAACCTCTTCCCCAAGCCCAGGCCCAATTGGGGACTTCATCTTCTGACCTTATATTATCTCATTATATATCCTTTTTGCTCATCAAGTTTTTACTGATAAGTGGGAAGCACTGTCCTCAGTAGTGGGACTTCTATATCATTACCTGAAATTCTCTTACTCACTTTTTAATCCTTTACTGTTTGTTATATCTTCCCCTGACCAATGGGAGGTCCATTGTGATCCTCTTGACTATTGCCAAGGTCAGTACTGGTACAGAATAGACACTCAACAAACAATTGCTGAATGAATGAACTACATGAAACTGACTCAGCTTTGCATAAAAGGAACTAAGGAGGCAGACACTTCCTGTTAGGTCTGTCAGTTCAAACTTGCCTCGTGCTTTTCCAATGGGACTAGAATCAAAAAAGGTAAATGCACTGAGAAGGTATTAAATTAATGAAATTAGTATTTTTCTCTCCTCTTCAGTTTTTTACCTGCCTACTGGTGATATTTGCTGCTGAAGTAACCACTGGAGTATTTGCTTTTATAGGCAAGAGTGTAGTAAGTAAAAATTGCCTACTTTTTAAGATGATGATTAAAGTGTTCTCTTTATGACAAAAGATATGAGGGTATTGACCGATCATGTTACTAAGAAGTTAAATAGCCTTTCCAAATTATAGTATAAGCAGACTTTTTAGCCTAGAGGTAGTGTACAGAGTGGAGAGCATGTGTGTACACATGTGCATAAATACATATGTCTTCTTAGGAAACAAGTTCACAGCATTCATAGACTTATACAGTGGTCTGTGACTTTTAAAAGAATCTCTAATTTAAGATTATCTCTAGTTCAAAATGAGGCAGGGGGGCTGGGGATTTGACTCAGCGGCAAAAGTGCCTGCCCGGCAAGCACAAGGTCGTGAGTTCGATTCCTGGTACCTGAAGAAAACAAAACAAAAAAACAACAACAAAATGAGGCAGGAATACAGACATAAGAAAGAGGGATGAGGATTTCTTGTCAGACTGTCATTTGTCCATAAGGCCTGGCCTCAGAGATGAAACCATGGCCTGCTGTGTGCTAATGAAGACAGTTTACATTGCTGTCCAACTCTAGGTATCCAAAATAGGTTATCAGGAGAACCCACAGAGGAAGTTGCCTTTAGGAGTATATTCACACAGAGGAATGTAAAGGAAAAGGAAAAAGAATGGAACCTTAAGTGTTTATATTTCCAATTAGTTTGTGTGTCGTCAGTGTTATGTGTATGAACTTATTAAAATAGTATATGTAAAATAAGTAAATGCTGCTTCCTCTGAAATTTTTCTCAGATGGCTGGTTATATTCTTAGGTGAGTTTAAATTTAGCTCTATGTAGAAGCGAAACTAGATCTTAGGACTTCCTGAAATTTCTGTGGATTAGGGTTCATACGCCTTTATAATACAAGAGAAAGCATCCCCTAAGCTTCCTATGGTATTTGAATTCAGAAATCATCTTTGGTAATGAACAACTTTTGAACCATGCCATGAAGAGACTTGAGTACTTTTAACCACTGGAGTAGCCTGGCTCTGTGGGTCCCAACCTTAGCTATGCATCAGAATCTCCTGGCTGGAACCCAGGATCTGGGGTCCAGTTGATGCTGAAACTTTATCAGATTTGGAAAGCTAAGCAGCCTTTCTAGTCCATGAAAAGTATTCTTGGCCAGTCTATCCTTCCATCATCAAAAGCATGTTAGAAACTCTAGAATCTACATTCTGCTCCATATATTCAGAATCATCTTAAAATACAGATGAACACGTGGAAAGGCATGTGAAGGGTATGGAAGAAAGGACTTTCCTTCCTTTGAAAGAGAACATTTGAAACTTCCCACTCCCTGTGCTGTCACGTTCCCTGGTGTGTTTTCAGGCAATACGACACGTACAGACCATGTACGAAGAGGCCTACAGTGATTACCTTAAAGACCGGGAGAAGGGAAACGGGACTCTCATTACCTTCCACTCAGCAGTGAGTAACTTTACTTCTTCCTTGACGTCCCATCTTCTAAAGGTCATGTGTGAAGCAGGTTCTCTCTGATCAGCTGGATTAAAAATAAAAATAAGTTCAGTAAAGGCGAGCAGCAGCCTCCTATTTTAGCCATTAGGAGAGCCACAGCTTTTGTTTAATACAAAACTGTAGACAAGAAAGAGGTGTACCGCAGAGTTCAGAAGAGGAAGTCAGGGTGTGTGCCACGAGGGACAAAAGAGCATGAACAAGAACACAAAGGAAGCATCCCAAGTAGGTGTCAGATTCCTTCAAAGGGTGCCCTTGTGGGTATGACAGCAGCAAGCAAGGCCTTCAAGCCAGAAAATCTACTTTCTAGTTTACCAAAGAGATGGGCCAGGCCAGAGTTGCTCTGATTTCTTAAACACTATGATCTGGAGAAGAAGCTGCAAGCTCCTGGGCTAAGTATTCTCAGACAGCAGGTTTTTCTCTGTGATAAAAATATCTTGGAAGATGTCCCAGAAGCAAAATGCAGCACACAGATTCCTTTGTCTGAAGGGGCCAGCCCTGGGGCAGGACACCTGTTTGATAGCCAGTCCCCCAGCGTGGCCTTTCAGCCCCTGGGATTGACTGTGGCCATTTTTCTCCTGCCCAGACAGTACCCTGGTTAATAAGACCTTTCCCAAGGTTGTAAAACTTTAGCTCCTCAGTTATATGGCCTCTCAGTCTGAAGGAAGGACTGTGAAGGCCCCAACTCCTGTCTGAAAAGCAATTTGAACAGACACTGTCAATTAGTTTCTTGCCTTGTTTGGGTTGACTTGAGTCACTTCCTGTCATAAAACTCAGACAGCTTTAGGAAAGTTTCTTGGTTTGTTAGCATGAGTATGTGATTCTTTACTCTCTTTCCAGAAATAGCAGTTTGGGTTGCTTAAACCAGGACTTGTATCTTCTTTGCTGTCCTGGCACTGCCAGACCTTAGCAGCAGTGCCCAGACTTGTAGCTGTTGCTTCCCTCTCCTGTGTTCTAAAGTCTCCTTTCTGACTTTCTAGTTTCAGTGCTGTGGAAAAGGAAGTTCTGAACAGGTCCAACCCACGTGCCCAAAGGATCTTCTAGTCCATAAGGTAAGCTTCTACCAGGGCTCCCACCTACCCCTGTAGTATGAGGTTGTTTTCGCCTTTGGGTAAAGGCAGAGAGGCTCAGCTCCTACCTTTGATGGGTTCTAGGAGACCCTCTCTGTGTGGATTCTAAGCCCCACTTTATTCCATGTTAAATAAGCAAAGCAATGCTGAGCTGACCTCCTGGCATCCTGGGGAATAATGGTAGGCTAACTTGCTAGTGGGATGTCGCTCGCTTATGGATTTAAACTCTCTAGGCCCAGAGGTGTGTCCTCCAAGATCATAGCCCCGCACTTCTCTGAGGGAGTCAAAACAGTGATAAATGCTTCACTTACTAAGTGTTGTGTCAGGTGGGCATTATGCCACTCCAAGACAAAAAAGACACGGCCCCTGCCCTCAGCAGCCTTGCAGACTAATTAAGGGCTACAGAGCTATGTGAGGCATCTGTACAGGGTACCAGAGGCACACAGAGGAGTTAGGAAACTTCATATAGGAGGAGATCCTTGAGCTGAATTTTGACAAAGGAAGGTCACTCCAGGCCCAGAAAGTGGCAGGAACAGAGGCATGGCATTAAGAAACAGGAGAACAGGGAATGCACAGGGAGTAGAGAACAACATTTTGGGAGAAGCTGGCAAACTTAAAGGTCTGAGGAAACCATTGCTTTCAGCAGAAAATGAAACCTAATCAGTTTTGCGTTGTGGAAAGAAACTTAAGGTGCGGTATGTTAAGGGTCAAACGGAAGGGTGGAGACTAATGGAGGGAGACCACCTTTGGTGGCACCTGGCAAGAAAGGATGAGAGGCCAAAGCAAGTAACAAACAGTGGGGAAGGAGAGGGAGTGAGGCAGTCGGGAGATGTTCAGGAGACCCCATCCACAGGACAGGTTAAGCTCTTGGGTGTAAGTGGTGAGTGCAAGATAGGACACCAAAGTTTCCATATTTCTGCTCGGTGGTTGGATGTGTACTAACAAGGGAATATAATGAAAGGGACCATCCTAGGGGCAAATTACAATTTTATTTGCAATCAAGTTTGTACTTGAGGTACCTGTAGGACTTACTGGTAGTCTGAAGGATGGCACGGGTGTAGGAAGCTCAGCATATTGGCAGTAGATGAAGCCATAGGGATGACTGAGAAGAGCCTGGGAGTGTGTACAAACCAGAGAAAGAGGTAAGGACGCTGTTGTTCAAGCAGTAAACTGAAGACAAGAACCCAGAACAAGAGCCAGGGAAGAGACAGAGGGTAAGAGGGAATCCAGACAGTGGTATCTGGGAAGCCAGAGGAGGACATGGTTTGCCCATAAAGTCAAAGGCTGGGAAGAAGACAAGTAAATGAAGGCCCAAAAGAGTTTGTTGGATTTGTTACTTAGAAGATCATCACACAGTGTCAGTGAGGTAGTTGAGGAAGCACAGGGAAAGGTGACAGTATGGAGATAATGATATCAATCCTTTTCAACATTTGGCCGTGAAGGGTGATAATATAATGCTCCAGTTTGTGTCATGAATCAGCACTGAACACTTACTAGGTCCTCCCGAGCTGGATGAAATGAGTAAGACACAGCGGTGCTCAAAGTGCTCCTGCCTGGCTGTGGAGACTTGCGGAGCAGTTAAGGCTACATTGCAGATGGCACAAGAGACTCACCTGGAGCCGTGGAGGCTTCCCTGACATGAGAAAATTGAAAGATAAATAGGAGTGCAGTAAGCAAATGGAAGAAAGGAAGAAATTTGGGGCAGAAGGGGTAAGGCAAAGGCATGGGGACAGAGAAGGTACTTGTTCATATTCAGGTAAGTACCAGCATGTAGAAGAGTCTGAAAACCTAGGTGCTTGGAAGAAATAAGCTCTTCAAAGAGGAGCAAGCCATTCTTGAAGATCCTTATGAAGACAAAAGTCCAGCCAACAGCTGCGAGCTTAGGAAAGCACAGAGCGGAGAACCTGGAGTGGGATTTGCACTTTATCAAGTTGGCGGTGATGGCAGTGGGGAGGATTGATGGAAAGTGAACAGCATGGACCTGAGCAGAACAGTTGGGAAGACTTCTCTGCCAGCCATGAAGGCTAACTGAGGCAAGATGGACTGAGCAACAGAAATGGAGGACAGGTAAAGCGTACTGGCTGGATAACCAGTTAGATACCAGAAGAGGGGGCTCTTCCGCTGGATTTCTGACTCTTCTACCTGTAGCTGATGGCATCATTTGCTGACTTGAAGAGTAGAGAAGGAGCCAGTTACAGAGAAAAGAAAATGAGTTCAGTGTTTACCATGATGATTTTTTTCTTTCCCCACCCCTCCTATGATGATTTTTAAGAAGACAGAAAACCTTCCAAGAGGAAATATCCAAAAAAAAAATTGAAATGTCCAGCTTGTGGTCTTGGAAAGAGATTGAAGTGTGGGTGGCTTATAGAATCTTAGTTATAGATATGGATTGGATCCATGAGACCTAGAAGGAAGAAGTACAAGCTAGAACGCAGGGGAACAACAACATTACAGGCTGCTCAGAAGGGGGAGCAGGAGAATAAGGAGACAGGGATGAGTAGCGAGGCACCAACGGAAAGACATCATTGGAGGAGGCGGCGATAACCACCAAGGCCAGGTGCTGCCATGGAAGTCAGGTCAGTAGTACTGACTTGTGTCCGGCACTGTGCGCACAAAGATGAATAAGAAGAGGTCCCTAGTGACAAGGAACTGGCAGTGTAGTAGGAGAACTGAACACAGAATGGCCGCAGTGCAGCAGGAAAGTTGGCACAAGATGGTGTTTTGTTCAACGGTGGTGGTGTGAAAGACAGAGGGACTGGCACTTAGAATAAGCTGGAAGTTGGGAGACCAGGTGGATGCCGACCGGAAGTAATGTCTCCCCTAAACCTGGGCAACGAAAGGGAGGGAGTTGGCCTGCCTGCAGAGGGGACGGCACAAACAATGGCATAGAGGCTGAAAACATGATCATTTCTTGCGGAACTAAAAGCCTAACAAGGCCACTGAAGTAACTACTGACAAGCTGACAGTACTTAGCATTTAAGGAAGTAAACGGGAACTTAATGTGAGGACAGGGCCCATCCTGCAGGAAGTGAGATATGAAAAGAGAAAGCACGCTTTCAAGTATTTGGCTCTGGGTCAAGGATATAAAAAGAGTTTTCATAAAACACGAAATACAAATTACCATTAAGCACATTAAAGGCAGAAGCACTTAAAAATAATCTTAAAAATTAACATAAAATTTAAATGAAGAGATTCCATTGTTTAACCTATGAAATTGGCCAGATTTTTCTCCCTCAATAATATCACACTGATTGGCAAGAATGACGTAAAGTAAATTTTTTCAGAAAAAAACTTGGTACAGTAGTCTCAGAGGTTAATAAGATTATCCAAGGCTATAGTATGCACTGTGTCCATAGCTACAGCTCTCATAGTTTATTCTAAGGAAGAGGAATCAGAAATGTGGAAAGTCTTGTGAACTGGTTTTCCCACTGCAGTGTTATTGCTAAGAATAAAGTATTGGGTAGTTCCCTTGTATGCGACAACAGAGGAGTATTTAAGTAAATTATGGTACTTTCAGTTGATGAAATGTTTTAAGAATCATGATGAAACACCATTAAGAATCATGGTTTCAAGGAATTTTTTAGTGGAACAAGGTATTTTTGAAGTTGCAAGCTTAAGTTTTAAAAGCATGCAGTAGGGGCCAGGGATGTAGCTCAGCAGTGCAGTACTTGCCTGGCAAGTGCGAGGTCCTGAGTTTGATTTCCGTCACTCCAAAAAATAAAAATAAAAATCATGCAGTTGAATATACTAAGTGGAGCATGGTGTTTCTATGTGTAAGAATCACTGACAGTGTTAATCATTGGTGGGAGGACAGCTGTTTCTTACTTTCTTTCTTTAAACGTCTATTTTCCAAGTTTCTTCAATAACCATATATTCTTTTATGGCTAAGTTAAGTGAACACATGTTTCATTAGCTTGTTTTTCACAAAAAAGAGGCAGCTATGAAGGAAAAGAGGCAGCTGTGAAGGAAAAGAGGTACTCCGGCTGAGCTGGAGGAGGACAGCATTATGAGTACTACTGTGTGTTTTAGGTTGAATTTGGGCCTGGGGTTATGAGGGGAAATGACAGTGGAGGAGAGGCTGAACGCATTGGAAGGAAAGGAGATGGCGGGTAGCGGGGCTTACTAAAGAGAAGAGAGGGACTGAGACCCACAGAGGAGGTTAATCTGCAGCAGGAAAGGTACCTCTTGGGCCCTGAGAAGAGGAGGAAAAGCCAGAGAGGGACTGCCTTGTCCCCTTTGTTTGCTCACTACCTGCAGCAGCGCCCCCCCCCCACTGAAGAAAGGAAGCGTTTGAGAACACAGGGAAAGGAGACAAAAGTTAGAAGTGCTATATACAGGTTGACTGTCATTTTCTCCCGTCTGTAAGGGCCCCCGGTGTCTACAGCGGTGTCTCTGAAACTTTTTGTATCATAATGTTTTTTGTGAGTATGAATCCTTCTTTAAACTGAGCCTCCTGACAACAGAAGAAAACATGTCTTTTGTCTTCCACATCCACCAGCACATTCCAGTGCTGACACAAGGTAGATGTGTAAGAAATGCTTGTTGTCTCGTGGAAGCATGAAAGCAGATACGAGACGCATTCTCAAGATTTCATGTAGCTTCTGAGGGTACCAGAGGGAGCTGACTAGGGACAAATCAAAGGATCTAGCAGGCTGAGGTTGTAGATGGATTGCAAGCACGCCTCTCCTTAAGGGAACTACAAATAGAAGATTTTGAAGGTACCACTGTGACAAAATACCGCACGATCAATTTAAAAGGGAGAAAGGCTTATTCGGGCTCACTTTCCAACATGTCGGTCCAGGGTCACTTGGCCTGTTGCGCTGGCACTGTGGAAGCACAGTACGTCACAGTAGGGCCACAGGAGAGAGGCTGGCTGTCTGTTTCATGTCAGTTGGGAAGCACACAGAGAAAGAGAAGGAGAAAAAAGAAAGTGGCCAGGGCCCCAGTACCCTCTTCAGGACACACCCCAGGGACCTGACTTCCTTCTACTAAACCCCACTTTTCATAGGTTGGGGACCAAGCCTTCACATGGGTTTTTGGGGAACACTTCCAAACCATAGCACTGGTGAGTCATGCAAGGATTACTGGTGACCTATTCTGCTTCCTGTCCAATTTTCCCCTATCTGTGCAGATCCTTTGAACACTGCTTCATGGGTCCCCTAGGGACATAAGGACAGGGGTCCACAGCACAACACAGCCACCACAAGAGAGAATGGTTCTCTGACTCCCAAAACCTGGCTTTACTAAGCCATGGTTTTCCTTTGTTTAAGTTAAACCTGTACAAGGCCTTTATACTTCCTTAGCAGGTAACACCTACTTTGCATAACAAATTTGATTAAGTACATAGAAAGTCTTTTAAATACTAAATAGCAACATAAAAACAAATGTTGTTATTCTAGGGCTATTCTTCTTATTTTCCTTTGCTGAAAGTACATAGAAGTTGAGCCAGGGATATAGCTCAGTGGCACAGTGCCTGCCTGGCAAACGCAAGGTCCTGAGTTCAATTCCTGGGACCAAAAAAAAAAAAAAAAACAACAGTATGAAGAAGTCCCAAATTTTAAAATGTCTCAGATCCTAAAGAATAGCTTCCTCAGCTAGATTTCAGGGCTCTTAGTAGTAACTGGCCTAAATAGAAAACTCCCACCAAAAGGAGAGGATTATATTTTTCCCCAAACTACATTTTTGCTTTAAGGTTGTCAGGATGATGTCACCCAAGGGTGAATACAAGCAGAGGCTGACATGAATTAACTCTCACAGGATTATCTGTACCAAAGAAAGAATTGACCAGGGGAGAGGAGTGATTTACATATACATTCAGTTTTTATTCTTTTTTTTTCCAAAACAGAATTGCATTGATGAAATTGAAACCATAATCAGTGTTAAGCTTCAGCTTATTGGAATTGTTGGAATTGGAGTTGCAGGTCTCACGGTGAGAAAATTCCAGAACTTACCTTTTTTTGCCCTCTGAAAAGCCTTGAACCTTTGCACCTGATTTCTCTCCAAGTGAGATAGTATTTCAAGAGATGATTTTCATAAAGGATAAGGGCATTTGTTCACAGTACATCTTCTAAGAACAAAACTAATTAAGTACATCATCCTTAGTCCTCTAAAATATGGCTGTATAGTTCAGTCCTGACATAATTGTGAATTTGAGTTTATCACTGTAATAACTTCCCATTTTAAGGCCACCAATCTTAATCTAGGAATGTGATTTTCAATTCAAAATAACATTTTGGCTAATCTATGATTTGAAAAGGCAGCAAACCATAGTGGTTAATTAAGCTCTGGCATCACGTGATCTAGATTAATTTTCTGGCCCTACTACTTACAAGACCTCAAATTTCAGGAATGCATCTCAATTTCTCTGCACCTCAATTTCCTCATCTGCAAAATGGGGCTTTTTTTGTAGCACTTGGGATTGAACCCAGGTCTCTTGCACTGAACTGCATCTCCCTTTTTCTTAAGTTTTATTTTAAGACAGGGTCTTGATAGTCACTAAGTTGCCCAGGCTGGACTGAAATTTGCAGTCCTCCTGCTTCAGTCTCCAAGAGTATTGGGATTTCAGGGATCCATCACCACACTTGGGTGAGGGTTTTAGGATACTAAATTAAGACTGTTGTGAAAATTAAATGGGATACGGCACATACATTATTATTACACATTAATTAATTAGAAATGTCTGGAACATGTGGCATCCAATAGGTACCAGCTTACTACACAGTTTGATTGTTCCTGAACCCAAATCCAGGTGATGGGAATGGCATGCAGGAAGGCATGAAACGCCGTGCACCAGGCGCCTGTAGGTGGCTCACCTCTTCTACAGTACAAGAGGAGAGCGTATGGGGAGAATAGATGACCACAGGCAGATGTGGTACGAGCGGCAAGGAGTGGCACTGAAGCGGATTTCAGGTCCATATAAGTGAGTGTTCAGTGTGCCCTTCTGAGAGGCTGGACTTCGTCCTCAGAGAGAAGAGCATTGAAGGGATAGAAGAACCTGTGGTGCAGGATCAAAGAAAGGTTGAGGCGAGAGCCAAAGGATGTAGCAGTCTGAGGGTGTAGATGGATTGCAAGCACCCCTCTCCGTAAGAGAACTACAAACAAGCTTTTAAAGCTACCGCTGTGAGAAAATACCGGCATGATCGATTTAAAAGGAAGAAGGGTTTTTTCTGGCTCAGTTTCCCACAGCTCGGTCCAGGGTCACTTGGCCTGTTACCAGACGATGGAGGAGAGGCTGGCGAAGAGGTGATCTCCCTTGTCCAGAGCCTGGCTGATGACAGCCAGTGCTGAGGTAGCACTTGCTCTCCAGTGCACTGTATAAGCTAACTGACGGCGTACACTGAGACAGGGCTGTGAGAATGGGGGGGGGGGGGAATCCATAAAGCTGTCCTTTGTAGGAGCCCCAGAACTTTCCCCTTTTCTGACTTTAGAGCACAAAAGGGTTAGGCAGTGGCTGAGGTCCTCTGAGTCCGAGGACATCTCTCAGACCATTTCCACTGGCTCTGGAGTTAGCCTAGTTGCAATTCTGCAGCTTCCCCTGGACAGTCCTGAAGCAGGAAATTTGAAAACTCTATAACAGAAGCATTAAATAGACCCTTAATAATTAAATAATTCTCCGGTTTCCACTAATGAGTAGCCTAGAACCACCCCTGACTCATGGTGGCTCAGCTGAGACTAAAGAACTTTCTTTCTGAGAGATCCCTTCAGAGTACAACCAGGATGAGGTAGGGCCTGCAGGCTGCCTTGCAACCTTGGCGTGTTAGCTTTCTGTCACTGTGACAGAATACTTGAGATAATGTAAAAGGAGGAAAGGTTCATTTTGCTCAGTGTTTCAGAGATTCCAGTCTGTGACCACTTCGCCTGGTTGTTTTGAGCCAGAGGCAAGACTGAACATCATAACAGGAAGCGCACCGTGGTGGACAGTACATAGTAGGGTAAAAGTGCTCACCTCATGGTGGCCAGGAAGTGAAAGACAAGAGGGGCTAGGGTCCCAGCATTCCCTTGAGGGCCCACCCCAGTGACTTCATTTCCTTCTTCTAAATGTTCCACCACTGCCCCAAAGCACCATCAGCTTGGGACCATCCTTCAAGACACGAGCCTCTGAGGGACATTTAAGGTCCAAACTGTAGCACATGGTAAAGGGGAAATGCGCAGGTTGGCTCCTGGATCAGCACCTTCAGAGTTTCTTCTGTGGTTCTTTTGAGTAAGACACAGGTTGCGCATTGTCATTATTTAACCAAATGTCCATTAGGTGTCTCCCCTGCCACACTGGCACTGGGTTTTGTCACTCAGAAGCGCAAAGTCTTGTTCCAGGCTATCCGTTACTTTCGTCTGCTCTTGCCCTTCCAGAACAACTGAACATTTATGCCTTGTTGTGGTTAGCCTTTATAGATCCTTGTCTGACTCAGGGTGGGACTGAGGAGAAAATCAAAGAGTTATGGTGTGAATTTTTAAAAACAAATAATGATAGTTGTTTATAAACAGCACGGACAAACAGGGTTCCACAGACTCTGCAAACTCCCTGGGGTAATGACTGAAATGAAGAAAGAGCTTTTGTTACACTTCCATTCAAACTATGGAAATGGAGGTTGATTTCACCCAAGTATTTGGCCACTCAAAGAACTACCCAAAAGGTAGAAGTCAGGAATGCCATCATTCAAATGCTTCAGTTTATGTGTTGGTGAAACTACGGAGTAAACCAGTGAAGTATCATTTGCACTTACAAATGGACCAGAAATTAAGAGATGCCCCACTTTTTAATATGTGATTATTGTGGTAAGCATTCAAAGTTTTTCTGACAATGGAAAATTTTTTAGACTATAAGCATATTTAAACAACAAGAAGTTATTAACACATTTTTCAGAATGAATATATAAGAGGTCTTAGATTAACTTAAAAATATTAAATTCAAAACCCAGTCATATATCACTATTTCACAACAATTTAGAACTGTTCTATAAGCCAAAAATAGGGCCCTTTTCTTAAAATAGAACCTTGTTAGTTGTTAACAATAATAACATGGCGAAGCATTTTAAGCAGAGTTAATAATGAAGTTTTTACCCGGTGTCATCCTTAATGAACATATAAAAATGCCATTTACAAACAATAATTATTGCTTATAACCATTTATTGCGTTAGAGACCTGGCAGTTTGCTAACCTTTTTATCAAATAATACATGTTTGACAGTCACTAATGAGTGGTTCCTTCTATTGCAGATCTTTGGCATGATATTCAGTATGGTCCTTTGCTGTGCAATAAGAAACTCACGAGATGTGATTTGAAACTACTTCACCATGAAAACCACAGTCTAAAGCTTTCATACTAAATGTCCCAAGAGCTGTCTCTCAGCTCATTTTTAATATTCAGAGGACATTAGGATCTGAAATAATTTGATGTCAGTTGTACATTTGCACATGGATGTATGTCTGGGTCATTATTGGTTTGCCCCGAGTGAATGCTTGTGTGTGTTGGCCGAGAATGTATTCACGTGGAATCTGTATGTTTCTGGTAATGCATTACACCTAATGAAATCTGCTTGCTGGAATTCCTAGTTCTTCTTAGGTAAGAGGAACAGTCTACTAGAAAAAGATCAAAAAGCTTTGGGGACACTTTAAAAACCTGGCTATTCATAAGATGTAATAACAGACCAGCTTGTCAGACTTCAGCCATGAAAATTAAATATAGAAAATTCAAGGATTTCTGGTTAATGGAAGCAATAAGCTACAGTAATTAAGAAGTCCCAATGTAGTGTTAAAAATGACTGTATCTGAGTGTAAGGATTTCCTGGGATTTTTAAAAAAAAATTTTTTTTTGGTATCAGGAATCGAACTCAGTACCTCATGCTTGCCAGACAGGTGCTGTGCCACTGAGCTCTATCTCTGGCCCTTGGGATTTTTTTTTATATACATATTCTCCCAAGAATACAGTAAACCATAGTTTTAAACTAAACACACCTATAAAATGAAATACAGCATGGAAAATCTAATTTGAATAAGTCGGCTTTCCTTATATTTAAAAATGAAAAAACTCTCCCTCTGGAAAGAAGTTACACAGACAATCATGTGTTCTATAAAAGTGAGTGATTTTTAGGACTAAAAAAGTTTGTAAGCACTTTTTAAGGAAACATTTTTGTTCTTATACACAGACATTAAGTACTGCTTTATTGCTTTCCCTTTCTGACTCTTCTCACATCCTCAAAAGGGCTTTTATCTCACACTCTGCTGTGTTTCTCCAGATGTAAGGGAAGAAACAAACAGAAAAACTAAAGCGATTTGGCCATTGACAATTGTGGAAAAGAGTATTTTTACTGACATTGTATTTTTGAAATACCTCACAACCTGAGTTTACAATATTTTCATAATTTTTTGTAGTTTTCTTATTTATTCATCCAGAGAATTCTTCATATATTTAGAACTACAGTTTCACCACTTACAATAAATAAAAGTCCTGCATAATTCAGATATCATTTCATGAGCATCCTTGGATAAACTACAATAAACAGAGAAACATCTTCTCCTAGTTATTTATAGCACACACAACAGAGACAAGTTAAGGAAACAAATACATACTTCTACACACACATAGACAACACAAGCACGTATTTCTGTGCAAGTCCCCTATGAAAGTAAAATATTCTAGTCTTTTTTGGTCTTATTTTTTTATTATAAGTAGGTAACACAAACTTAGGACCTAAATTGGCACATTTTTCAATAATGTTTAACAACTTGTTACACTTAGTAAATAAGATCACACGAAAGTGGAGCTATGAGAGACTTTGGAAAATTCCAAGTGACAAGGCTTCTACAGAAGAAAGAACACAACGCGTTGGGTATACAGCAAGAGAAAGTGCCATGTTCCCAAGAAAGTTACAAAACATTTTGCTGAAAAGACATAACTGGTGGAAACAGTCTTATCCCCACATCACAATGCATCTCTCTTTTGACCATACTCACCACTACTACTAACTTTAGAGGGAACTTTTCTAGGGGAAAAAAAAAGATTGGAAGCAATCTACAAACTTCATTATGCATGGCTGCATCTATATGTAAAGAACTTTTTAAGAAAATCACTGATATCCCACAAATGTAACCTTTTAAGCGAAGACCAACCCATCCTCTTAGTAGCTTTAGTTCATCTTTCTTCTTGAAGATAAGAAAAAGGCTCAAATGTATACTCAGGTTCTTCTAGCTCAGAATAATCCTTGGTTCCACAAAACTGAGTTGCATTCCTTACCCAAGTTCAAGGCCTTAAAGATTACAGTAGTTAAAAGTGGAAGAATAGGAAAAAAATAATTTTTTAATGTTTTTTAATTTTTTAAAAAACTAAGAAACTAGAGATCTGTTTAATATATGAGTAGCACGTCTCTTTAGGGCAAAATTTTCCAAAATATGTCCCATAACCAAAATTAGAGAATTCTACCACTAAATGAAGGCAAATGTTATACCTACATTCACCACATAGGTAGTTTTGTATAAATATGCAGATATATATTTATATAATATATTTACGTATATATCTGTGTATGAATATAATATATAGCACCATATGTATGTATATAAAATCCCTGTATGTGTTAAATTCATTTACATCTTGACTATGTATCTCTTGAGTATAAATACATATATAGTTTGAATACATGTTCATATAGAGTTATTTCTGTCAACTTATACTAATTTGAGATCAAACTCAGTCATTTTCTTAAACTGTAGGTGCCAAGGCATGGATTAAAATATCTTCATGATGGGGTATTTTAAATTATTTCAAATTAAATGTTCTATATGCTGGACTTGCTTGTTTGAGTTATCTTAAATTCCTAGTATAGGGCCGGGGATGTAGTTCAGTGGCACAGCACCTGCCTGGAAAGTGCAAGGCCCTGACTTCAATTCCTGGTACAAAAAAAAAAGTATACTTTATACTAGTATACCTGGTACAAAAAAAAGTATACTTTATCCTAGTATACTTTTCTGTAGACCTTCACACTACTTATTTATATGTCCAACTACCTGTGAATCCAAACAATGTTATAAAATATGAAACAGATTATTAACCCTTCTATAAAATTGTTAGGAACTGGATTTAAAAGCAATACCCTAAGGACTTTCATTGCATGTAGTTGTGTTTCAATCACTATTGTTTCACCCCAGTTGTACCTCTTTTCTCCAGAATAGCTCTTTTGTCATCCACAGCTTAGTCTGTAAAATTGTACCTTGGTCCAGGGTCTGGCGTGCTGTGTCCTGCACCCAATCAGTAGCAGTAGTTGCTCTCCTTTTCCTGCAGGTGGTGCACAAAAGTTTGGGTGAGAGGGAGGCTGGTGGGAAGATGGTAATGAGGGAAGAGCATTTTTCCCTTCTGAAAGAAGTTTATCAAAGACTAAAAAAAAGCCACCCTTTGTCATAGGTGAAAGAGAACGTCCATGACCCTAAGGGCAACCGCTGGAGTTTCAGCGGGTGTACTACACCCCAACTTTACTGGTTAATAGCTCCCTTGATATCCTCGCTGACCCCAGCTCCTCGACTGCCACAACACCATTTTCCATACTCTTAAGAAGGACTACTCATGGGCCCTTGAAGCTAGTAGATTAGCAGCATTGCCTCAGTTTGGTTTCATCAAAATCAAATACGTGTTAATGCGTATTTCTAAGAGGGACAAGTTTTCTACTTTCTTTCAACATGAGCCTTCATTTTTTACTAGAAAATAAACATGGAAGGGATTATATAGTTGTAATTTTAAATGTGAAAAGATCACATAAGAACAGAACATTATTAATTTTTGGTGTTATTACAACAGCAAAGGCTAAGTGCATACAGGACCCACTATTCAAAGGGCTAACTCCTGGGAACAGGGAAAGCGTGGTGAACCAGAGGGGCATATACTGCAAAGTATAACCTGATTGTATAGTGCTTAGCTGATGTGCCAGAAACTCTTCCAAAGTGTTGGTATTAAAATGAGTTTTTTTCCTATGTAATTTATAAGTTTCTACTTACATTAAGTAGCAGAAATCTACTAAATAAATTGAAAAGAAATACAGTGGTACCTTGGTTCACAAACTTAATTTGTTCCATGATCCTGGAAAAGATGGCACACTCGTGTTCATGTGTGAAAGATGGTTGCAGTCATGTTTGTCACATGATGCAGAGTTTGCAAACCAAAACAAAATTTCACCAAATGCTTCTGTTTGCAAACCGAATTGTTCACAAACAAAAGCATTCATGAACCAAGGTACCCTTATAATCAACAGAAAGTGCATGCTACACCTGGCAACTAGTGATATTAGCTACTAGTATAATTATTGTGCTGATAAGAAAGGAGAATTTTGTCAAGTATAAATCAGTTTTCTAAAAATCATACAAAACTGAAGAATATACTTCTGTATGATGCCAATCATCTATATGAATACATTCATTTGTTGAGTAGCTTTTGATACATTTCCCAATTCTAATTTAAAAACTTATTGCTTCTTGGCCTTTTGGCTAAGATCAAGTGCAGTATCTAATTTAAAAACAACATCAATGGGCAAAGTCAGAATCTTATACTTTTCTATGGATTGTTCTACTTGAAAGATAAAGCCTACACTAACATTGAAACTTTTTTTTTAATTTGATATTTCTATTTTATGCATCCAAAAAAAATTTTTATATAGCCCAGGCTGGCCTCAGATTCACCATCCTGCAACCTCAGCCTCACGGGTACTGGAATGACAGGCAGAAAAATTTTTTGTAAGAATAGTGACATGCTAAGGTCAGTGAGACAAGGAGCTTAGAATAAGGCAAAGCAAGCCAGTGCATTATCATGAAACAAGGACTATGTTAAGCCTTAACTCAGAGTGGGCCCACTCAAGACTTGGGGAGAGTAATAATAATAGGTCTCCTGAATATTAGGTCTCTAAACTTAATTTTGAAGAACTTTTCCAAATCAGCCAAATCAGAAGTGGTAGTGTGGAAGAAAAAGATTTCCAGGGAAAGCATGCAAGAAGACCCTGAAACAGAGAGCGTGCAAACATTCAAAGAGGGCATGTCAAGAGCTCAAGAGATAAAGGGCCCTGTGAAACTGTACCTAAGGAAAAAAAAGAAAGAAAGAAACTGTACCTAAGAAGTATTATATTTGTTTTGAGGTCATGGGGAAATTTAAACAGTGAGTTATAAAATCAAACTTGAATCTTTTAAAGATCATTCGGCCTCAGTGTGAGGATTGGATGTAGGGCAAAACCAGTGTCATGAGGATTTCTAAGGTATTAGAAACCCTACCAAGAAGAGAAATTAGATGTGAGGAATGGGAGAAAGAGCAGAACCTAGAATAATCCCCGGGTTCTGCTGTGATAGGAAAAAAATAATTGACAAGAAGAAAAGCAGAACATAATGGTGATGTAAGAGATAACTAGAGGACATCCAAGAGTAAATACAGACAGGCACCGGATACCTGACCCTTTTGAAGCTTAGAGAAGTTAAGACTAAATCTGTAACTCAGGAATCTTCTACATAAAAGTGATAGTACTGATTTGAACAAGAGGAGCCACCTCTCATGATTAAATCTGCACTGAGAAATTAAAGTTTAAAAAAATTAGAATCCTCCAGTAAGTTAGAATGGTAAGTCTCTTGATTGCCTGTATTCCTCAGTAGCTGCCATCTAACATCTAAACATAACCACAGCTAGTTAAGCAGAAAAGGAAAGTTTCTTACCTTTAACGTTTCTTTAAGGATGAAGCCATTTTCAGATTAGTACAGTGGATGTAATTATTTAGGACATTCAAGGCCGAATTAATACAAACCCGAGTTTCTAACCTGTCCTACATTTAACAGCACTCTGTGTGTCAATAAGACACATAAGATTATTATATAGCTCTAACCCCTCTTCCACAAAACCTAGAATTTTCACCTCTACAACACCTAACAAAGTGACCAAGAAATATACATTCCAAACTGTTGCCATATAAAGATCACAGTATAGAATTTGAGTCATTTTGCAGATGAGTGGGGAAGGAAGGAATGAAAAAGTGAGAAAAGGTTGATTTCATCCTCATTAGGATTAATTGTAAGCGCCATGACTGTATTACATTGTGACTACAGATATGTGACCCCCACTGGGTCCTTTGGGAAATAGAGAAAATCAGGACTAAAAGGTGTCCTATGTATTGGACCACGTGCTAGTCATTGTTGGCCTTACTAGACGGTTTCAAAATAAATGGGCATGGAAGCCAAATTGTAATGGACTGAAAAGAGATTGAGAAGTGGGGAAGCGGATGATCAGTATATTCATTCATAAAAACCCGGAAAAAGCACTCAAGGAGTAAGGAAGCAAATAACTAGAAAGCTGCACTGCACAGGAGTTGTTCAACTTCAAGAAAGTTGTTCACTTGCCGTTGCCTTTTTTTATATATATAATGGGAAGAGGTTGAAGGATGCTTCATACTAAAGAGACAGTTTCAAAGAAAGGAAGTAGGAAAAATGATACAAGAGGAAACAGCAAGGTGCTGATGGAGATGAGATGGAATCAAGAACATGACACTAGCGGGAACGATGCTGAAGCAATCATGATTTCTCAAGTGCAAGTGTCAGAAACCCCAGTCTAATGAGTTAAGCAGAAAAGAAAGCTTAAGGATGAAGCTGGCTTCAGATTAGGCTCTCATGATATCAGCAAGTTGCTCCCTCCTCAGTTTCCCTTGCTTACCTCTGATTTTCTGGTTTGGCTGTATTCTCATCTTTGTTTCCAAGAGATGCCAGAAATGGCCAGTAGTAGTTCCAGGCTCAGATTTTTATCAGTTTAAAAACCCCAATCAATCAAGCAATCCCTCTTCAATAGTTAAAAGTCCTGGGACTGACTTTCACTGCAGGGGAGTAAGTCACATGCCCATCTCTCAACCAGTAAAGCTTGACTGGGCCTGAGTACTCTGCCCGCCTCCGTCAGCCCCACTTAAGCCACTTGCACTAATAAGCTGCAGAGAACCTCCCAGAAGGAAATCAAGGTGTAGCAATCAGAAAGGACATGGGTGCTCAGAGACAAGGCGGAAGGAGGGTAGCAGAAGAGAAAGTGAGACAAAATTGCTTAAAAGATAATAATTAGCTAGGCGTATAATAAGAGGGTAGGGAAAAGCCCAACGTTGAACAATAGGGTTAGAATGTAAGTAGCCTGGATAAAATAATTTTTATTAAAGTTGCTGCTCTTAAATAAAGAAAATGGCAATTTATTATATAAATGGGAGAGCTTCCATTCCCAGAATTTCCTAATACCAGGAATCACCATGCTGTCACCTGCTAATATGCATCCTCGTACATTTACTTACTGTTAAAGAGTTGCCCATTAGAAAAACAGAGATTGTTGCTGTACTGATCCCAAATCCATCCAGTTTTGAAAGAATTCTTTGTATTTCAGAACATAAAGGTGGGGAAAGAAGAGAGAATTTTTTTTAAAGCAAAGGGTTTCAAACTTCCTCTGCCAAGAACTGATTCCTTTAAACTTAGGGTTGAATTTAAACATCACCTCAGAAAATGTTCCAGTGTTCATTTTCTTCCTATTATGGAAGCAATGATCGTTCACCTTTCCATTTCTAAACTCTGTCCATTCTTCTTCTCTTAAATCCAGAGGACACCAAGACCCTCCGAAAGTTTCCAAACCCCAAGTTTTGGATCTACTGGATTTGTTGGTTACTCTAATTTCTGAACTCTGTCCTAATTTTTTGCCTCGGAATACTCCACTTTCAAGAATACTTTAATGTAATTCATGAATGCGTCCAATCCAAATGAACTGCTGTCAGTGGAAGGGAGCAAAGTCTGTCATGAGCCCACTCTGGGCTTCCATGGCTCATGGTAGTACAGGCTCACCACACCTAAGTCTAGGCCCAGCTTCCTCTCTGCAGGTGGAGGAAGCCTATTTAAATAATTAAACAATTACAATCTCTGAGCTAGACTGTTTATAGGGGCCTCCTTAAAACTCTTGGCCTTTATGTAGGTCAAGTCCTTGAAAAATTTTTCTCTGAATCAATGAAAGTCATTTGGGACTAGTGCTAGAAAGGTTGGAAAATTAGATCTTTTACTTATTAATCAAAGATCTATATTTGATGGACAGTTCTAAGGGGTGGGCAGCTTTAAGTGTTCATATTATCAACTGATATGAAAACCCAAGGTCCCGGATTAATATTTGGAAATCATGCAAATATCTATTCAGATACTAAGGTAAAAATAAGTACTGCACATTCCCGACACTTTTGTATGTAAATGCACAAATGTTTCCTAACTTTGGCAAAACATGGTTTGATACTTTAATACTAATGTATCTGTACCACCTCTGTCACATGGTCATTGACATGCATTTACAAGATGCCCAGTTGAATTTCACCAGTAGTTGTGAGGTATAGCAAAGCCAAAAGCCTTGCTGATAATTGGTTTTCACCTTAATGATGACAGTGTTGTCAGAGAGTAAAGGCCAACTAGAGAATAAATAATCCTCTTTTTAGAGTTATTATGACCTTTTCCGGTCAAATATACAGGGCATTACAAATGTCTCACTTTCAGCATCTGTTGAAACTGAGCTCTCAAGAAAGAGTATCTAAAGAAAGAAAAGAAAAATAGACAGTTTCTTGCCAAGCGTATTCACCAGAAAACATTGTTTAACTATTAATGAAGGTTTAGATTAGAATTCTTCTACTCCATTAAATCCCTTAGCACTCTCCCCCATTCCTAAAACCTTTCATAATTGTACTAGTTTTTCATGATATCAGAAACCAAAACAGGACAAGTTGCTGCTGGTATCAATGCTGGAAAGTATCTCCTATTACTGAAGGACTATGAAGGATTTAGACTTCCACGTGTAAAATGATCGTGGCCTCTTTTCCAGGCTTTGTAAATTGACGTTTTGGGATATAACTTTCATGTTGGCCCACCAGAGTAATTAAATTAAAGAGAATAGTTCACATACTCTTTACTGAGTTTTGAAGTTTTAGCCAGTATGGCTGCGTGATTAGGATAAAGTATTAAACACAGCAGGTTTCATGTATTCCCGACTCCCCTCCTCCACCCTGCTTCCAGCCTTTGAACGATGTCTCTAGCACCCAAATGCCATATGTTCCTTCAGCGTCTGATCAGATTGCTTTTTGTAATTCTGTTAGAAGAGCTTCTCACAGCTGACTTTCAGAGCACTTTGCGTCTCTGCTTTCCATCTTACCCCCACTTCGCTTTCTCTTATAAAAACCCCCAAAGGATCTTTCACTCACCTTTTCTTCTAAAGCCTCTTAAACTCTCTGATACGTGTGTGGGTATGCACAGGGTTGAAATGTACACTCCAAATGTATACAAGGTATTGTGAAACATAATGATATTTTATTATTTTATTCAAGATAAACACACATAACCAGATTGCAAATTATGTCATTATTCAATTTAGACAGATAACCCCACCAGATAGGACTTCTGAGGTTTGGTGCAGTAGTTTGTCTTGGTGGCCTCGTGTATGCAATCACTATAGTCAGTATCACATTTGCCGCACTTGCAGCTAACAGCAACAGGGTAGGAGAAATAAGGGGCAACATGATGGGGGCATCCTGGTATTTCCACAGTTCTGTAGACGAAGTCTCTGTATGTGCAAACATCCTGGGACAGAGCAGATTTGGGAACAAGGTGCTTGATACTGATATCCTGAGAAAAGAATAGAAAAAGGAGCATAATATGAAAGGAAGATAGAAAACTTATAAATAAAGGAAACATACACTTATTTGTTGCAAATACAACTAGGGGAAGATTCCTTAGTCTTAGTCTCCAATACCAATTTAATATATCTGGATTAAATCCTACAGAGGCAAAAGTGATACCCTCCTGTCTTACCCTTTATCATGGGAAGAAGATAAAGTTTAAATGAGTCTAGTGGGTAAAATTTTTATAAATTTATCTGTACTCATTTTGCTGAGTAGATCCACATAATATTACAGACTATATGTTCTACTACTTAAGGAGCTAACCATTGGATTTAGAAAATAAGGTTGTGATTTATCTCATTTCTTTTCCACGTAGGAATGGACTGACTCTATGTTTATATAATTTATAACTAAAAGAAGGGTGATGAACTACATACCCGTGTCATACAATATCCAGCACAGATGGTGGTGTTGATGGTTAGACAATAAGCACACTCTCTTCTATCGATGTGCATTGTATACTCAGTTGGAATACAAAAAGACATTGCTCGCCCACATGCAAGACCCAGAAGCAAGGACAGCA
Organism: Chinchilla lanigera; assembly: GCF_000276665.1. NCBI lineage: Eukaryota > Metazoa > Chordata > Mammalia > Rodentia > Chinchillidae > Chinchilla > Chinchilla lanigera. Next base: position 18,336,902 of record NW_004955435.1, on the reverse strand, counting down.
GGAAGATGGCAGGCATGCTAAATAAAAGATAAAATTAAAGAACCTATTACATGTATCCTTTCAGGACATTCAGAAGGCACATTTCGGGAAAGTTTAGATATATGAAGATATACACAAAGGGCCAATAATAAAAACAACTGCCATTTATTTTATGCCTGCTTTGTTCTAGGTCCTATGTGAAGTGTTTTTACATATTTAATACTGTCAAACTCTCCAAGTATATACTTAGAGCTAGCAATGACCCACACAGTCCATAGTGTAGGTAGCTCACCTAGTGGAGGTACAGCTAGCAGTGGCACTGAACTCTCTGGGCAGTGAAATGGCAAGCCCAAAGCATCACAACAAAAAAATGGCATAGATATACATATCAACTAAATATAAAACAACTCATTCTGTGGAAATATAATCCAAATACCTGTCTTTTAAGAAGTAAGTTAACAATTATGCTTCAGTAAGTGCTTTCCCAAAATTGTAGTTTTCTAAAACGTTTGCTCTGATAGTTTAAAAGGCCCGCACACTTTCTATCGTAAGTAAAAATGGCAAAGAAGCAAAGAAAAGAGCACATCCAAAAGTCAGTACCGTCCCAGTGGCATCCCCGTATTTCTGGTCAAGGTAGATTCCAAAAAAACTCGAGAGTCCACAGAGGGTTAACTAAAATCTCCACTGGGGGGGAAGGAGCTAACTCAGAAATCTAGGAACCCTTTCTGAATCCTTAGGATCCTCCTTTAAGGTTGAAAAGATGTAGAATTGAACCAAATAAAATATCATTTTACATAGAAGATATGGAACTCATTATCTGAAAGAGGTAAGTAAAAAACATACAGAGAATAAAATAATGAAGGGTGACAGACCCATTATGGGTTAGCCAGGAATATGAAATATTTTTCAGCTTCATGGAAGGCAACAGAGGGTCCACTGTGCCCCAGGAAGGAGCAGAACATACATCTCAATAGTTTGTCTAAGGAAGAACATGTTCCGCGTCAATTGGACATTGTAATGATCTGGATAACATTATGACATAATTATTTTAGTTCTGCTACTAAAAGAAGGTAACTAATTTTCACACTTTTGGATATAAATTGATCACCTCAAAGATTTAGAAGATTTTTTTCATTTTACTAATATTGTACAGCTAGGTGTGTTTAGATTCTTTTCTTCTCAAGTATCATTATCAGTAAAGCAAATATACATCTTAATAGACTAGAATTGATATATATGAACACAAAGTTCTTTGCTTAGCCTATGAAACAAATTTTCACTAAACATTTTTATTCAATCACCAGGAAGTATCAAGATTTTCTCAACTGTCAATTATAGCCTAGCAGTCTTTAAGCTGCATACTCTAAGACCTCTGCTTACTGAAACCTCACATCCTCAGCCTCTTACACTCAGCCAAAGTTAAGAATTTTATCTTAACTAAACTTATAGGAAAAAATGGAAACCACATTACACAGGTTACCAGTGAATTATTTAAAATATCAGCTTCTAAAGATTAATAGTCATTCCAACCAATCTCCTATTCCTAGAATAAGAGTTGCAGATAAATTAGTTATATACATATTGAGCATCTGAGCAAGGCACTGAGAGATACAAAATGGATAAGAGAAGGCCCCTGGCCTGAAGGACTGACGGTCCAGTAGAAGAGCTAAGTATAAACACAAATTTTTAAATACAGATTGTTTTAAGAGAACTGAAAAAGTCTAAATTATGACTCTGAGGCCTACAATTTTCAAAACTTTCCATATGTTCACTACATTTACTTGTGAGTAGACGAACTAAACCATTTTAGGACAAAGGTTTTCTGGTGAACTCTCAAAAATAAAATATTGTACATTTAAGCATTTGTTGGAGGGTTTTTTGTGTTTACATTAACAAGTAAAAACATAAGAATTCCTATGAAATTTTTGTTTGCTTTTTGCAGTGCTAGGGATCAAGCCCAAGGCCTCATGCACCTGTTTGACCACTGAGCTACAATATAAGCCTGAAAATATAAGTATCCCTTACTTATGAGACCTGGTTTTCTCAAATGTTTCACAAATATGAGCTCTTTCTATGGTATAAAGTTGGTTTCAATATTTTAGAGCCACAGGCCTAGAGGATACCCTGCAGGATCTTAAAAGTATCAACCATTGTGATTAGATAAAATATTCAATAGGATCATATAGTTCTTGGCTGTTTGGACACCCATCAACTGAGTTTTACTGAAGGAAATAATTAACTTTATGTATCTCTTCTAATTCTATAGTTCTATATAAAATATATGCGTGGTGAGCTAGTATTGAGAATACTGGTCTAAAAAAGAACAGAATTTTTCCATGGATTTACAAGCAACTGACTAAATATTTCATCTATCTGGACCTTGTTTCCACACCTGAACATAGAAATCCTTTTTAATATTGTAAGATGAAAAATTATGTTGCAATTCTTCCCCTTGTTGCCCTATTTGCAGTGGAAACTTTTCTTAAATTCCTCTTGTAAATGTAGATCTTTAACAAAAGTAAAATATCAAACAATGGTGAATTACTAGCCACATTAGTGGAAGAAACTTTTGGATATAAAATAGTATCTTTCCTTCCCTTTCAACTTTTTATTGGATATAGTAAAAGTTCACCCACATAATCTTCCTGGATATCAAATTCCTCATCTATAAAAAGAAGGCTTAGAATTACAAGGTGATTATGTAAGCCTATACAGCACAAATAGTTTGTGATTCTATGTGCTAAATTAGTATTAGATCCCTAGTCTGAAAATTAGCAATCTAGAATTCTATTTGCAGATTTAATTACAATTGTGTGTCAATAAAAGTTTAATATCTTTTGCCTTCATTTTTCCATATACTCCTTCCTAAGATAAAAAGAATAACACGTGAAACATTAAGAGTGCTACATAAGAAAAAATATATAACTATATAACGCTATATGACTCACTATTAATTAGTACTTTCTCACATATCTGCTACAATTTCTTCATCACCTTGTTTTCATCTCTGCAATTTAATTACTTCTTATAAAATCATCATAAATAATTTATTGAGCACTTAAAGACAGAAGTCACAATTTCAGGCAGAACCCTAGTAATGATACGTGGCCTGCCTTCTTCAGCACCATGACTAAGAATGTCCCCGCTTTCAATTCTTTTCCTTATTCCAAAATAGGTTCTTTCCTTCATCCCTTCTCTCTTCTTTTTGCTCTAATTTTGTTTTTAATAAACACATTTCTGTCTGCCCTGCTAATTTTCACCAATCTTTTCTCATGAATTCATTACTATACTACAGAAAAGGATGAATTTCTTGTCCTATGAACAATCCCAGAATTTATTAAAGTAGTATATTTTTCTAGACAGAAAAATAGAATATTAGGCATGTGCGTGTGTGTGTGTTGGATATTATCTAAGGTGGTTACACTATTAAATAGCCAAAAAACTTTGTAATAGAGTTTATTACCCCCATAGGTACTAAAAACTGAATTTAAGGTTTCCTAGTATATTTTCATCAAAATGACCATTAATAACAGAGCATATTTAATACACAGATTATTAAATTGATAAAAACATTGAAATCAAGATGAGAACATAAGCAATCCATGCACATCAATCATCCTTCATTAGGAAATTAGCAACTGTTTCTCTTCCTTTAAGGTGATGAAAGTTTTTTCCTATCCTTACGTATGTAGTTCACTCACCTTGACCCAATTGAACAATTTGGAGCAATAATTAAAAATTTAAAGCCTAATGAAGCAAAGTATCTCTCAGCATTTGCAATTTTTAAATATATGCTACAACTGTAAAAATAAAGAAAATCAGAATAAAAGTGTTTTATTTCACAGAGGCTTCTCAGTATAGACACCTACCTTACTTTGCATTGGTGAGCCGATGCTGTGATGACCCAGACTCTTGTTTCATTTTATACCCTTCAGGATAATTCCCCTCTGATCTTCTTGTTTATATAATTGTATTTGAATTACTGCTTTCTTATCTGAAAAACATCTATTGAAAATTCATACCAAACCCCGAATAAAATGTGTTTAAACAAACAAGTTCCAATATCTTACCCTGGAAATTCTGACATTATTTTAGTATGCGTTTTCGTCTCTCCTATTTCAAAATAAAATTACTCTTTTAAACATATCCTTTGTTAATATTAATAAAGGCTAGCCACAAAATGGGGCAGTACAAATAGGAAAAAAGCACCTTAACATCAACTAAGGAAGTCTTGGGAATGAAAATTAGTTTGAGGCTTGAGTGCTCCAAATTTCATCTAACTGCTCATGCAGAGACGTGTAAAATTGTTCCTCATCTACAAAGCAGTGACAACTTTTTTCATGTAAATCTAGGGCAATTGACCTACAAGTTGTTGATTAAAAAAATAGTTCAAAATACTTTTTTTCCCTTGTATTTGAAAAGATATTTGTGAATGTAAGTAACAAAGCCAAATCTAGCAGAATGTCAAACTGACCTGAGATCAAATTCAAGCCCTGCCGTTAACTAACTGTCACTGTTGTATTTGCCTCTCTGTAGCTCAGTTTCCTCACCTGTTATAAAAGTAATGGCAATGTTTCTGGAAGTCACTTAACACAGTGTACGGCACAAAAGGGCTCAATAAATGATACTTAATTTGTAGTAATATAATATATAATTGTTTAACAAATATTTTAGTCACAGGTCCCAGTATCCAGTAAGCAGGCAATATATTTGTTGAATGCATAAAACGGCTGAGAGAATGCATATGTCATTACTGAATTTTTGGAACAGATGTACAGCCTTTCCATCTCTGTAGCTTTAGCTCAGTTTGACACCTTTAAACCACTTTTCCTCACTGTAACTAAAAGTATTATGTCAAAAATGCATGGGGCATTTCCAAACTGTCCTCAAGGAAAAAATCCAAAGACTTGGAATCATTTGCAAAGTCCCACATGATCAATTTTAGCTCAATTTCATCATTCCCCATCTTCCATCTTTCTTTTATCTTAAAGCCACATCCTTTTGCTACCTTTTTTCTCTTTTTGCTAAACTGAGTTTCTCAAGGTGGACACATTTTGTCTTGCCTCCAAAAATTTACATATGCCATTCCCTCTGCTGGGATACAAGCCATTCTATGCCTTATCTCACCTACCTTCCTCTCATCATTCCTTTACCCAGGAAAGCACCCTTTTGTGAAGCCTCCTCTGATTCCCTGAAGCCTTCCTCCTGGTTAGTTTTAAGGAGATTAGAGGTAATATATGGAACCCTGACATACAGTAGATACTCAGTAAATCATAGGTATTCTTATGGGCAATTGACAACCCCATTAGTCTTCACTTATGCTAGTCTTTACTGTTAATGAAAGTTATAGGGAAAAAATAGTGCCCAGTATAAGTGAGTCTCCCCTGGAGGATGATGGGAAGTCAAAGCATAGTCTGGAATATATTAAAGCAAAACTTTAGGAAGAACTACTTATTTGATAGAGTTTAATTGAACAAAGAATGAATCATAAATCAGGCAGCCCTCAGAACCAGAAAAGGTTCAGAGAACTAATCTCCAAACGCAGACAGGCTGCATTTATGGAGAGAAAGCAGAAGTGAGGTATAGAAAGAGCTTGCTTGGCAACACATGCCTTACATGTGTGTGTTCCGGTCAGTTGGCTACCTGAGATTTACTGAGCTTAGGCTGCTGCGATTGACTAAGACTCAGCTATTTGTTATAAAAGTATGTGCTTAAATTAGGCTTTCATTTAGTTCACATACCTAGGTTTCAGTTCATTATGTATGGACTCACAGCACACAGGCATCTTCAGGGAAGATTTAGGTAAATTTGGCAAATACATTCTAGGAATATATCTAGCGACCCCCAAATCTTAGAAATATGAAGAACTACGTGGTAAGAGAACACTGAAAGTAGGGAAAGTGGGAATGGGATGCCAAACTTAACTTTAAGTGATTCCTGGCAAGAGGCTAAGATAGCAGTATGGAAACTGAGGGATATTAAGTGTTTCTAAGGGAATTCATGCTTCTGTCATATAAAGCACTGATTCAGGAATGCACTCTCTCTAAATATAATTGTTTGAAGATATACATTCAAACAATATAGTGAATGTTTAAATAGAACAATTATTATAGTAAAAGAAATAGTGTCATTAATTCTCCTCAAAATACTCTGCCTTGCTTCAAGTACACTTATTCCCTCATTCTTGCCACTTTCTGAAGCAGTTCTGGAAGTCTTCTTTCCTGAGTGTCTTTAATTGCCCTGTCATGGCTGCCTTGATGTCCTGAATTGATTCAAAATACTTACCTTTCATGGTTATTTTGAACTGAAAAAAGCCAGAGTCACAGTGGTCAGTAAGGTGGATGAGGACACATCATAATGTTTTCACAAGCCTGCCTTTCTGTTGACTGGCATTTGGTAGCAGAAAATATTCACCATATTTTTTATAACACCTCATAAAGACTTTTGCAAAGTAGGACTTCCAGAACTGCTTCAGAAAGTGGCAAGAACAATAGAATAAGTATATTTAAAGTGGAGGGGGAGTATTTTAAGGGGGACTAATAGTAATTATCTTTTACTGTAATAATTTTAAAAATTTTATTCACTGTATATTTTGATCACCCTTTTGGGGTGTGTGTGTATCAGTTCATACATACAGTGTGTATAAGTGATATACACTAACTGATATACTTGGCTAGTTGTTAGAAGAACTATAGTAAATACATATTCAGGCAGTGATTTTCTTTTTAAAGGGGGACTCTGTATATAATCTTACACTCTTAAATGAATGCAGACAGATTGAATTTACACTCTGACCCAGATTTACTCTCCTACCTACAATAACTGTGAAACAGGAAAAGATATATGAAATAATGGTTCTATAAACACTAAACATCAGGGTTTGCTTTTTTAAAAAGTAAGTGATCCCAGAGACATGGAAACAAATCAGAAAGTTCCTTGGCCATGGTGCAGGAAGACATACTAGGACAGAAGCTAGAAGTGTTGCCAGACTGAGGAGATGTGCCTGGGAGTCTAAGGAACCCACAGCAACTGGAGTTCATAGACAAGACTAGTGGTGAGAACCGAGCTTCACTGAGAGGGAACTGTGAAAATTTGGAGGGGATCTCTCTGAGTATTTAGCTGAAAACTGATAAAATGATGCATACAAGAAAATTAGCTGAGGCTGGAAACACCCGAAAGGATTAAAAAACAATCCTAGATTCACACAGAATGATCCACACAGAATGAACCTGCTCCAACCTGTAACATGAAAATCTTCTAACTCATAAAAATGAAGTAGTATACTAAAAATGGATTTTGCTTCAATTGTGAAGAAAAGTTAGCCTTTGACCAGATGCTGTCCTGGCCTTTTCTAACAAAGCTTAAAAGCACTACCTAAAAGGATCAACTGTTTCCAAGTAACATAACTAAGTCATATAACAAGATGAAGACTATTTATAGGAATATAATAATACCCAGCACCCCACAAGTATAAGCTACAATATGTGGCATTCAATAAAAATATCTTTAGGCATACAAAGAAGCAGGAAAATACAATTCATAATGAGGAGAATATTAGTTGAAATTGACCCAACATTGGTACAAATAATAGAATTAGTAGATAAGAACAACAAAACATAACTAATTTCTATATTTAAGTAACTAGAGAAAAGAATAAGTATGAAGACACATGGAAAAATAAAAGTCCCAATTTAACTTATAAAGATGAAAACAACAATTTCCTGGGTTGATTAAAATAGCAGATGAGAGTTTGCATAGAAAAAGCTTAGTGAAGTAGAAGACATAGCAATGCAAATAATTCTAAAAACACAGAGAAAATAACTGGAAAAAAAGAACATCATCAATGAGTTTGTGTAAATTTCAAGATCTCAAATATATATGAAATTGGAATCTTCTGAGGAAGGAAATTCAGAAAAAAATATTTGAAGATACAATGGTTGAAAAGTATACCAATATTATCAAAACTATAAATCCAATCCAAAATCCCAGTGACCCTCAAACATAAGATCATCCACAAACACACTCAGAATTTACTAATCTGCTAAGTGGTTCTTTCTCAAGTTGACATATTACAATTAATATTACATTTTGTGAGAAAAAGATAAAAAATTAGTACACTTCACATGATTCAGTTTATAGAAAATATAAATTAATCATAAGATGGAAAGAAGATTAATGGCTACTTGGGGATGGGGAAAAGTATGGAAGGGCAATAGAGAGGGGTCACCAAGGCAGAGGAAGCTTTTTGGGTGAAGAACATGTTACCTTGATTGTGATAATAATTTCACAAGATATACACATTCTACCAAATTGTATACTTTATATGCAGTGTTAGAGGATAATTATGTGCCCCCAAAATTCATATGTGAAGTCTTAATCCTTAGCATTTTAGACTGTAATTAACTAAAATGAAGTTTTACTGGAAAAGCATCAATCCCTATTCAATATAATTATTGTCCTTATGAAAAAAGGAAATTTGGAAATCAACACATGAACAAGGAGACTGATCCAGGAAGACTAGAATGAGGCTGCCACAAACCAAGGGTAACCAGAGATTTGGAGAGAGACCCTAGCACATTAATATAGGCAGTTTGCTGTGTTTCAGTAACATCACAACAAAGTTGTTTTTAAACTCCGGTAGGTAGAAATTGCTGCCTCCTTCTCTCTCTCTCCCTCCCTCCCTCCCTCTGTCTCTGTCACTCTGTCTCTCTTCCTCCCTCCCTCTCCTTTCTTCCTTCCTCTACTCCTTTTACTTGCCATTTTCCTCTGAACATTCTAAACTTTTTAGTCTCAAAACAAGGTTGCATTTGCTATTGTTCATTATGAAAAGTTTTTTACCAAACTTTTGAATGGCTTACTCTTCATCATCTTGCCTTTAAAATGACCACAGAAAAGCCTTCCTTGGCCATCAAATCTAATGAAGAAAATTACCCCTGCCATTTTTATCCCATTACCCAAATTTGCTTCATAGCATTTCTCATTTCATAACATACTATTTGTTAAGATATTTATTCTCTTCTCTTCCCACTCCTTCCATTAGAATATAAGCACTTTACTGGAAGGGCCATATCTGTTTTGATCATTATTGTATCTTCAGAGTTCAAGCCAGTTCATACCTTGTATCAGTTATTCAATAGATACTTATTGATTGTATAAGTAAAAGGAAATACAAATGTTATCCCTGGAATTTATCATTAAATCCATGGAGAGATTATTAGATATGATGTATTTCTAAAACATTCCCTGAAGGACAGAGAGTCTCTTTAATAAATAGTGCTAGGAAACTGGTTATTCACATGCAGAAGATTGAATCTAGACCCATATCTCTCACTGTGTACCTAACTAAAACCAAAATGGATCAAAGATCTAAATGTTAAAACAGAAACACTCACACTGCTGGAAGATAAAATAGGTAAAACTCTTGAAGTCATAGGTGTAACTAAGGACTTTCTGAACAGAATGCTGATTGCACAATAAATAGAACCAAGAATCAACAAATGGGATAATATCAAATTTAAAAGCATCTGCACAGCAAAATGAACAATCAACAGAGTGAAGAGACAATATACAGAATGGGAAAAAAAATTTTTCCAGCTATTCCTCAGACAGAGGACTAACATCTAGAATATATAAAGAGCCTCCAAATAAAATGCCCAATCAAAAAATGGTCAATGGAAATGAATACACACCTCAAAGAAAAAGTACAAATGGCCAATATATACATGAAGAAATGCTCAGCGTCACTGGTCATTAGAGAAATCCAAATTAAAACAACGCTGAGGAATCTCCATACTGATTTTCACAGTGGTTACACCAGTCTACACTCCCACCAACAATGGAGAAGGGTTTCTTTTTCCCCACAGCCTCGCCAGCATTTGTTATTGGTTTTTTGATGAAAGCCATTCTTTCTAGCATGAGATGGAATCTCAGTGTTGTTTTAATTTGCATTTCTCAAATGACCAATGATGTTGAACGTTTTTTCATATATTTATTTGCCATTTGTATTTCTTCATGTGAGAAGTATGTATTCATCTCAGATGCCCATTTTTGGATTGAGTCTTTGAATTTTGGAGGCCTGAGTTTTTAAAATTCTTTATATGTTCTAGACAGATGTCCTTTGTCTGAGGGATAGTGGGCTAAAATTTTTTCCCCATTCATGAGTTTTCTTTTCACTCTGTTGGTGATTTTTTTTTGATGTGCAAAAACTTTTCAGTAAGATGAGATCCTAGGATTAGTAGTCCCATTAGACCCAGCTATTCCCCTTCTGGGTATTTTTCCAGAAGAATTAAAAACATCATACCACAGCAATATATGTGCACCCATGTTTATAGCAGTGCAATTTGTCATAGCTAAATCTTGGGAACAACCTAAATGCCCATCAAGTGAGGGATGGATAAAAAAGATGTGGTATTTTTATACATTTTTATACAATGGAGTATTACTCAGCTATAAAGAAAGATAAACTCAGGGCTTTTATAGGTAAATGGATGCAACTAGAGACCATACTCATAAGTGAAATAAAGCAGACCTGCATGTGTAAACATCATGTCGTCTGTCTAATGTGAGAAACTGAAAGGGTAAATAAAATTCAAAAGGTACAATAGATATTACTATGCAATTGTGAAAAGGAAAGAAACTGCTCAAATGGAAAGAACTGGGATGAGGGAAAGGAGAAAAGAAAGAAAGAAGGAAGGAGAAAAAATATATATATACACAAGATAGCTAAGATAATTGTACTACTAATTTCTATTGATTTATTGAAAAGAATAGTTAATGCTTAATTTTCTTTTGATCAATTTTACATTCCTATATCTGATAATCTGAACAACTACTTTGAAGATAACAGTATGCAATATAACAACCATTGTTGATTTCCTATCATCTTATTTTGAAATTCTGTATCATTTTAAATGGTCTTTTTTGTTTTTCATTCTATTTAAAATAAAAAAAGAATCTGAGTTCTAAGAACAGAGGAGCTGAGCATAAAACCCAACAAGAATTTTCACTTAAAACTGATGATTTCCTATCATCTTGATTTGATATACTGTACCATTTTTTAATGTTTTTTAGCCTCTTTAAAATAAAAAAAAATACTTTTAGAAATAAAACAACACTGAGATTTCATCTTACCCCAGTAAGAATGGGCATCATCAAAAAATCAAATAATAATAAAAGCTGGTGAGGCTGCAGGGGAAAAGGAACTCATCTTCATTGTTGGTAGAAGTGTAAATTAGTACAAACACTATGGAAATCAGTATAGAGACTCAGCAAAAAACTAAAAATTAAAATTCTACTTGACCTAGCTATTCCTTTCCTTAGTATTTTTCCTAAAAGAATTAAAGACATAATATTATTGTACAGTGATACATGCAAATCCCTGTTTATAGCAGCACAATTCATAATAGCTAAGTATTGTAAACAGCCTATATGTCCATCAAAGTATAGGTGGATAAAGTAAATGTGGTATATACACACAGTGAAGTACTACTCTGTCATAAAGAAGGATAAACTTAAGTCATTTGTAGGAAAATTGATGCACCTTGAGAAACTCAAAATATAAATAAAGAACACAAAAAACATAATAGGGCACCAAGACTTCACAGATTACATGGGTGCCCAATATTCAGATTCTGAAGAACCGCCTTCATGGAGAAGGTACTTGTCTAGGTTACCTGCCTGGGACACTTCACACCTGATAGTGCTGTGACTGACTAGCAGGCCGAGGACTACCTCCACATGTTCCTGCCACCTGTGTTGATGGTCAGGGAGAGGACAGTAAGTGGTTGTGGGGTCCCAATGCGCTGGGAGGCTGGAGAGAACACCCCTCTGCTTTCTTAGACAAGAGGCATTGATAAAGCATACTTCCCTGGATTCCAGTTCAGTAAAGGGACAAAATATTCTTAAAGATAAGTTTATTACTCAGTCAGCCCCAAAGAGTAGAAAAAAGTTACAAAAAAATGGCTTTTGCCCCAGATGGCTCACTTGAGATGTTAGTAAGAATTGCCACCTCAGTATTTTATAGCCATGAGGAGGAGGAGGCCAAGGAGAGAAAACAAAGAGACCGAGAAAAAACAGCTGCTTTTGTTGCAGCACTAAGGGAAACAGACCCTAAGTCTGATTCTCAGGGCCCCAAGAAGAACTTGTCAACTACATTCATCTGCTACCACTGTCAAAAGCCAGACCACCTCAACAGAGACTGCCCTAAGAAGCCCCCTGGGCCATGCTCTGACTGTAAAGGTGACCACTAGAGGTCGGACTGCACTCTGAAGCGAAGGCCCCAGAGCTCAGACCCCTCCTACCAGCTGGTCCAATAGGAATGAAGGGGTCCAGGGCATACTCTGCCTTCTCCCTCTGGCCAGACCATTATCTCCAAGGAGTAGCCCCACATAATCATGACTATAGAGGAAAAAGTAAACAGCCTATTGCCAGACACTTGTGCTAGTCTCTCAGTCCGTCTTTTCAATCCTGGCCTTCCTTCCAGCCGTCACACCTCAGTGAAAGGAGTCACTGATGAGGAGGTAATCTGCTATTTTTCACAACCCTTAGGCTGTAACTACTTGTTAGATCTTTCTTGCATATCTTTGTTATCCTGAGAAACCACTTTGAAGATACCAACATGTATGACAGC
>NW_004955435.1:18321607-18324195 GCF_000276665.1 Chinchilla lanigera | reverse complement strand
CAACAACAACCATTGAGAATAGTCAATGATTATTTAATTGATCACTCATGTATATCTCTATTTGTTTTCCCTAGAAACCACTTTGAAGAAATCAAAGTATAGTACCACAACCATTGATAATTTCCTACTGTTTTTGTCTGTAACTCACTATTATTTGTCTATTTGTTTTCCTGAGAAACTATCTTGTAGATAACAATATGTAAAATGACAACCATTGATAATGTCCTACCACTTTGTCTATAATTCAGTAAATTCCCCTGTTACTATGTTATCTTTCTTTTACTCTTTAAAATAAAAATTAAATAAATAATAGGAAGTAGGGAGGTTGATATTTCTCATACAGGAAGATTAAGAGATGGAGGGAGAGGGAAGGGAGAGAAAGTGGATAAAAAAAAAAGAAGTAAAATGTGTTATGTATATGTGCCAACTCCCCAAGAGGAATGTACACATTATGTACTGCAAACATGTACTAATAAAACTAATAAATAAATACTACAATGTTATATAGATAACCACAGCCAAAACCAGCCTAAAATTTACATTTCTTGACACCTTTTATATTGCATTAAATTTTAACTCATTTTTAAAGAAAAAAAAAAGCCACCCACACTCTTTAAATAGCTAAACAGAGGACTGGCATTGGAATATGAATCAGATTTACTAACATTGCCCACTACCCCAGAGAGTGGGTACTTTTTTAGCTTCTAATATGCTATATTTCCATTATATTTTAAAACCCTGAGCAGGCGGTACTTCTAAAAAAATATCGGTTTGTCCATCTGAATTTTAGTTATACATGAGAATCGCATTAGAGTGGTCTGCCATTCAAAACAAACCTGTTTAACTGACTTCCTTTAACGCTTTTTTTGTAAACAAAGCAGATAATTCATAGTAAGTAGAGTTGACCCCAATGTGCATATTTGACATTTTATTATCCTAAAGCTCCCAAATAGGGAGATAAAACTGATTTATTATGTATATGTCAATTTGCTTCTGTCTTCTGGTAACAGATGAAAGCCCGTAACATAGCAGATTTATATGAATATACACAAGCTCTTTTATGTCTATTTCAGAATGCTTTTTGAAATTAAGGTCATATATAAATGTTAATAGGCACTGCCAACATCTTCTGCAGTAAAATTCATGCTGTTATAAAGTCAACCAGTATCAAACTTTTCTTTCCTGTATATTAAAACTAGTTCTTCTATTCCTTGTATAATATCTTTCATGCTACTTATATTACTTTATATAACCTCTTGGTAACTAGATATTATTTCTCTGGCTAAATAATATGAACAGTATTAATTGTACTCACAATATCAAGTATAACCTCTTCAAAGTGGCTAAACAAATATATGATATTAATCTAACTAAATATTATTTTAACTTTTTTCATCTTTGTTCTGCATGCCTTTTATTTTGAAAGTACTTTATAATATTATTACATGTAAAAATCATTAAAGGTTAAGTTAGCAAATTAATCAGTAATAGGCAAGGAGTAATCAACTCATAATGTAGCTAACTTCCCTCATAATATATATGGAATTTGTCTCTGCAAGTTTAGAACTATCTTCCATGAGAATGATGGCTATTTAAGGAACCATTAATTCATTTCTTCAGCAAGTCTCTATTTCATGCCAGACATTTCTGCCAAGTGATTCATTCTTATCAGTCATCCACCTCACCCCCAGTATCCTTACACATTTTTAAGTTAGTACAGACCTCTTCCTAAGTGTCAGGCAAATATAACAAACTGCCTAAAAAATATCTTGCAGGCACTTCAAGTTCTGTGAGATTACTGAATACTCAGGATTGGGTAGTATGCCTCTTTTTTGTGCACCATATCACCCTGTGGGCTTGCTTCTAAGGAAAGATGCAAGAAAAGAGAGAACTAAGCTAGATACTCTTGCACAAAATATCTACAAGGTTTTGTGAAGTAAATAAAAGAAGAAAGAAACAAAATGTGTTCAGAAAAAAATATGTCTCAGTGAAGCCAAAAACAAAAGATTTATCCTGCCTGGTACAATAGGAACCCTCCCATGCTAACAACTCTTCTTACTGATCAGTTTGTTTTGCTGCTCCCCAAGGTTCCACATCATTTATACTTCTACCCATCAAAGAATAAATTATATAGGAATTGTCTTCCCACTGCAAAGAACTAGAAACAAGGGCAACATATGTGAAATACTCTTAGACACTGGACAACAAGCAGCATAAGACTTGATACTGTAAGAAAGGAAACAAGTAAGTTAAGCCCTCTGTTTGTTCCAGATTATTCCCTAAAGGCAGTTTCTAGGCCACAGCACAGAAAAGGGAACTGAACAAAAATGAGTATTGCTGAGTTGAGAAGATAAATATAAAAATTCAAAGAGATTGAAGTGACTAGAAATTTTAGGACAGATTAATTAGCACTATAACTAAGGCTGCTCTGAACCTTCCTGAACAAAAATAAAAAGCAATTTTTATTCAGAAGGATTTATTTGACTAGAATACAAATGTGTTCTAGAATAAAAATTCCATATTCTTTTAATAATACAGGAAAATATAGCAATTTATATTTTTTTTGGTTTTGGTTTTTTTTTTTTTTT
>NW_004955435.1:18319944-18321507 GCF_000276665.1 Chinchilla lanigera | reverse complement strand
TTTTGGTTTTTCTCTGGTACCGGGAACTGAACTCACGACCTTGCGCTTGCCAGGCAGGCGCTTTGCAGCTGAGCTAAATCCCCAGCCCCCAAGCAATTTATTAAAATATAAAATGTTTATGTGTTTAGCACACATTAAATATTTCACAATGTATGTAAAGAAACAAAATTATGACCCATGTAAAAATAAAGTCAACAGAGACTCAGAGAAATTATGGAATGTAGATAAGAATTTTAAATAGTTTTCATAAATATTTTTAGTAGGCTCAAGAGTCTAAATGAACAGAGGGAGAAAAGAAATGAAAGACACAATGAAAGATCCAAATAGAATTTCTGGAGATAAAAAGTCAATATTTGAAATTTTGAAAATTACTAGATGGAATCACCAGTAGATTGATATACTACTTCAAGAGAAAATAACAGTAAGCTTCAAGAGAAAATAACAGTGAACTTCAAGACATAACAAGATAAGCACCCTACTCTCACAATTAGTTAGGTCAACCAGACCAAAGATTAATAAAAAAGAAATCAGAGTTAACCATATCACTGAACAAATGCATTCAATAGATATCTACATGTATTGTTTTATAAAACAATATGATACACATTATTCTCAGCAGCACATGGAAATTTTTCAATAGACTATACCTAAGGCCATAAAAGCAGACTTAAATAAATACAAAATAACTGAAATAATCTGCTGCATACTATCAGAACATAGTGTTATGAAACTAGAAATCAACAGCAAAAGAAATCACAGAAGCTACACAAACACATGGAAACTGAACAATACATTACAGAATAATCAATGCATCACAGAAGAAATTAGGGAGGAAATAAAACGTTCCTAAAATCAAATGACAATGGAAGCACAACATGCCAAATCCTGCAGGACACAATGAAAGTTCTAAGAGAGGAGTTTACATTTGTAAATGCACATATTTTTTAAAAAATTGAGCAATCCTAAATAAGTAACATAATGATGTATTGCAAGACCCTGAAAAAACAAGAGGGATCCAAACTGAAAGTAATAAAAGGAAAGAAATTATAAAGATCAGAGCAGAAATTAATAAAATTGAGACAAAAAATCCAAAGTATTAATGGATCAAAGAGTTAATTCTTTGAAAGAATAACAAGATTGATAAACTCTTGTCCAAACTAACCCCCTGTGCCAAAAAAAAAGACAGAAAAAACATATCAATGCAGGTTAGTAAAGAAAAAGGCAAAATCACAACTGGCAGTCCTGAAATCCAGAAAACTATAAGAATCTACTTTGAAAATTTATATTCCAAAAAATTGGAGAACCTAGAAGAAATGGAGAAATTACTAGACACACGT
Organism: Chinchilla lanigera; assembly: GCF_000276665.1. Classification (NCBI taxonomy): domain Eukaryota; kingdom Metazoa; phylum Chordata; class Mammalia; order Rodentia; family Chinchillidae; genus Chinchilla; species Chinchilla lanigera. Next base: position 18,320,170 of record NW_004955435.1, on the reverse strand, counting down.
GAATTACCAAAATTGAACCAAGAAGATATAAAAACTCTGAATAAACCAGTAAGAAGTGATAAAATAGAGGCAATAATAAAAACTCTGCTGACAAAGGAGAGTCTAGGACCCAGTAATTTCACTGCAGAATTCTATCAGAACTTCAGAGAAGATCTAACACCAATATTCCTCAAACTATTTAATTAAATTAAAAGGCAAGGAGTATTTCCTAACTCATTCCTGGAAG
>NW_004955435.1:18306751-18319794 GCF_000276665.1 Chinchilla lanigera | reverse complement strand
AAAAAAGAAAACTACAGACTAATCTCCTTAATGAACACAGTTGTAAAAATCCTTAACAAGATACTGGTAAACAATGCAAAAATTCATTAAAAAGATCATATGTCATAACCAAGTTGGTTTTATCCCAGAGATGCAAGGACAGTTCAATGTATGTAAATTAATAAATGCAATATATCACATAAGCAGATCCAAGGGCAAAAATCACATGTTCATCTCAATACTTGCAGAAAAAGACCTTTGGCAAGATCCAACATCCACTCATGATTTAAAAAAAATCCCTGATGAAAACAGGTATAAACGGACTTTATCTCAAACTGATCAAAGCCGTTTATGACAAATCCCTGACAACACTCTAAATAAGAAAAACCTGAAAGCTTTTCCTCTAAAATCAGGAAGCAAACAAGGGTAATAATTCTCACCACTTCTTTTAATACAGTACCTGAAACTTTCACCAGAGCAATCAAACAAGAGAAAGGAATAAAAGGGATACGTATAGGAAATGCAGAAGTCAAACTACTCTTATTCCCCAGATGACATAATCCTATAGAAGACCAAAAAATATCACTAAAAGACTCCTAGAATGAAGAACAAATTCATGAATGTGGCAGGATACAAGGCAAACACAAAAATCAATAGTATCCATGTACACCAACAATGAACCCATGAAGAAAAATATTAAGAAAACAGTCCCATTCACAATTGCTTCAAAAAGAAATGCTTAAGAACTGATCTAACCAAGGAAGTGAAAGATCTCTACAATGAAAATTATAGTACTCTGAAAAAAAAAAGGACATCAGAAAATGGAGACACATCACTCTTCTTGGAGAGGCACAACCAATATCATCAAAATGGCCATATTATAATAAATGATATATAGATTTAATGAAATGCCAATTAAATACCAACAGAATTCCTTAAAGATCTATAAGAACACAATTCTGAAATTTATATGGAATCAGTAGAGAACAAGAATAGCAAAAGCTATCCTGGACAAGAAGAGCAAAGCAGGAAGCATCACAATTTCAGATTTCAAATTATATTATAAAGTTACAATGATAAAAACAGCACAGCTCTGGCACTAAAACAGGCATGTAGATCAATGGAACAGAATTGAGGACTCAGAAACAACCCTATCTGGTCTTTGACGAAGGAGCCAAAAACACACTAGAGAAAAGATAGCTTCTTGTAAAATCATGCTGTCAAAACTGGTTATGCACATGCAGAAAATGAATTCAGATGCATATCACTCATTTTCTACTAAAATAAAAGTCAAAATGGATCAAAGACCTAGCTATTAAAACAGAAACCCTGAATTTGTTACAAGATAAAATGAACTATTGAAGACACAGGCATAGGCAAACACTCTGCACAGAACCTGTATCAGTCAGTGCTTACTACAGAAATAGAGTTAATGCAAGATGTACAAATATATGAGAATTTACAAGATTGGCTTACAATGGCTGTCCACAGAATCAGATACGGAAGAGTGCAAAAGGTCTGTCCACACACTGGAGATCCTAAGCATCCAGTTGAAGGCCTGGAGCTCACTGTAATGCCTGCCTCATGTGAGTTTGTAGCAGGAGGCTGAAGGGTCTGCCCTGGAGGCTGAAAAGTCTGTGGTAGATGCATAAGAGTCTAAACTAAAGACGATATCCAAGGTGAAGCCGAAGGTGAAGACTGGAGAACCTCTGAAGAAATAGAAGCAATAGTTCCTTGTTTCCCCTTCATGCCATTCAGGTGATAAGCCACCCTAGGATGGGTCTCTGTCTTCAGTAAATCCCCTCAGCCGCACTCAGAACGGTGCTGATCCAACTTAGCTGGGCACTGCTTATTCCAGTTGACACAATCAGTTAACTATCCCACAACCCTAACTACACAAGAAATAATACCAAGAATCAACACATGGGATTATATCAAATTAAAAAGCTTCTGCAAAGCAAAGGAAGCAATAATAGAGTGAAGAGATAATCTACAAAATGTAAAAAGGTTTTCCCAGATCTTCTTCAGACAAAGAACTAATATCTAGAACGTATAACGAACTCAAAAAGTTAGATTCCACCAAAAAAAAAAAAAATCCAATCAAACATGGCTAACTGAAATGAATAGACACTTCTCAAAAGGAGGAGTACAAATGGCCAACAGGAATGTAAAAACTGTTCAGCATTTTTGCCATTATAGAAAAGCAAATCAAAACAGCAGTGAGATTCCATCTTATTCCAGAAAGAATGACTATCACCACAAACTCAAAAAACAACAAATGCTAATAAGAATGTAGGAGGAAAGCAGTACTTTTACCTTGTTGGTGAGAATGTAAACTACTATACACACTATGGAAATCAGTATGGATATTCTTGAAAAAAAAAAAAAAAAAAAAAGAAATCTCACTCCACCCAGCTGTATTCTTTCTGGATATCTTCCCCAAAGAGTTGAAGACATCATATTACAGTGTTAAATGCCCACCCATGTTTAAAGCAGAACTACTACACTAGCTAAATCTTGGAAATGGCCTATATGTCCATCAACAGATGAATGGGTAAAGAAAATATGGTGTATATATACACAATAGAGTACTACTCTGTCATATAAAAGGATAAATTTGAGTCATTTGTAGTAAAATAGATGTACCTTAAGACCATAATGGTAAGTGAAATAAATCAGGCATAGAAGATTAAATATTACATGGTTTGGAGAAATCCAAAGTATAAATAATTGAAAGAGCAAAATAAAAGATGACGGGAAATAGGAAGGTAGACTATCACCTTTTGGAGATGGGAAGGGAAACCAGTGATAGAGGAAGAGTGGTGGGAGGAATGGGAAAAGAGAAAGCAAAAAAGATTAAGATGTGATATGTGGGGGCTGGGGATTTAGCTCAGCGGCAAAAGTGCTTGCCTGGCAAGCGCAAGGTCGTGAGTTCGGTTCCTGGTACCGGAGAAAAACCAAAAAAAAAAAAAAAAAAAAAAAAAAGATGTGATATGTGTATGTAGCAACTCCCCACAAGGTTCATGCATAACGTGTTAGTTATGCATCACAAACACAAAAAACACCAACTAAAAAAACTTCTATTGTTTAAAAACAAAAATCTCATCACTGACATCCTCCTGCCACAAGATATCTGAAGGGACAGATCATGCCACACTTACAACCTCTTCCTGGATCCTGACAGCAATTCACTGGTTCTCATCCTGGGCCCATCTTCCTCTGGCCTTCCAGCAAAACTACTTTAACTCTCAGGATTATCATCTGTAGTCATAGATTATCATCTGTAGTCGTCCAAAGTAGATGCAGACCTCAACAAAAAAGAAAGCCCTCCATCAATGGAGCTAGAAGTTGCAAGACCGTGCTCCATGACCATATGGTCCTTCACACATTGTAGCTACCTATCACTGTCCAGAGCTGCTCTCTAGAAGTCCTCAGGTGTCCCTTTGCAGGAACTCCAACCTCCAAGTTACCTCCAAGTTAAATAACCTGGGAGTGGGAGGTGAGTGATAATAATGGTTAATAGCAGTATCAGCCTGGTAATATAGGTTCTGCTGACATTTCAGGTACTTCCAGAATGGGAAAGAAGTTTCTGATATAGACAGAGCCCACAGGACCAACGTGGAACTAGGGGCTAGAGAACTACTGGTACTAGAGATTGAGTACCAGTACTCCTTCTTCACTGTCCCTCTCAGCAATTCTCACCTTGTTTAGTGAATCAAATTCATTCACACTCACTGAAAGCCCACTTTTCATGTACATGCACAATCTTGATTTTGTTAATAAAACTTTAAAATACAGTAACACTCATTAACACTTTCTTTGTGCAAGGCACCTTTCAAAATGTGTAGTGTTTCATTTCCTCTAGTTATCATAACATCACATTTTAGAGATGAGAAAGTTGAGCCACAGCAAGATTATTCAGAACTTAAAGGCAGGGCTAGGATTATGAACTCAGGCAGCCAAACAAACCCCACACTGCTAACTGACATATATCACCTGTACTCTGGACTGAAAAATTACTTTTGACCTAATTAAATATGATAATCCAATAAACTATATTCATTTTTAAACTGGTAAATAATATTTTAAAATCCCAGTTACTATTGTAAGTGCTAGAAAACCATTAATGTAATAGTTCTTAACTTACTAAAAGTTGAGAGAGAATTTAGCACTATGGGCAATATTTTTAGTGAAAAAAATAAATGCCCCACTTATTGAAACTGTAGTTCATTTAAAAGCTATCAATTTTATGAAAAGTCATTGGAAGAGGTGACAACTCATAGCTCAGACAGTCTTCTTTTAACTATAAGCAGCCATATCAAGTAACAGCAAAAATTTTAGTTAAAATAAACAGAAATTTATTGAAATAATTAAACAATAGGCACTAGTTATCATTTTGTTAGAAGTTGTAAAAAAAGTTTGTAGAATATATTTTGCTATAGAATACATTTTCAACTTTTATTTACATAATTTCTTATATACTCATATTTATGCATTGGTGTAAATTATGTATATGCACACAAATGTCAAAGACCATTTTACAACTAATTGTGATTGATTTTATGTCCCTCAAATTACTCATCTTTTGAAATTAAATCTCATCAGTTCCCTTCAGCTCTAAACTCTATGATCTCATAACTTAAATAATGTTGTCTTATCTTTCTCTTATTTGTCATTTTCTATTTCTAATCCACAGTTGCTATGTCACTGATTAAAGTTCTTAATGTACTACTATATCCTGTGAACTATTAATTACACTGAATTCAGGTTGCCTGATTTATGAATAATGTATTTCTAACCTTTATGTTAACCAAAACAACTTGTTCTTTGACATCATTAATTTACATTTATGTGAAGTACAAGATACTTTATTTTTCTTAGGCTAGTTATTAGAACTAATCCAAAAGTCTAGGTAGAATTTAAACTTTAGATCAAAGAAAACTTTGCATCTCTTACCTGGACTATTTCAAGAGCTACAATAGACTTACCATGTTCCAGTTATCCTTAGTGATATTCCTAAAAGTCTTTTTCTTAACTGGGAGAATGAATGGCACAATGAAAAGACCATAGGCTTCATAATCTTTTGTAATATTTAAAATATCATATTTTAAATCATGAAGTTGTATTCTTTTGTTTAAACTCTGTTCCATTTTCCATACCAAAAATGTCTAAATTTTGCAAAATAATACTACACAAAATCCTACATGAAAAGAGCATGGCTTGGTTTTCCTAACTCCTCTTCATCTCATCCTTTATATTGTTATTTCTTTTGCCTTGGTTTCATCTTGTTGTTCTTGTATAACTTGTAATACTATTTATGTCCAAAGTCTGTCTCTCTCTGCAAAAGCCTGATTATATGGCATGAAATTATTATCATTCACTTCTCTGTATCTCTTACATATGAATACTGTTGAATTACCTAATTATAAGTGATTCATTTGTTTGTATAAAAAACATTGGTTACTTGGCTGTGAGTCATTGAGAGCAGAGATTGTATTATTCAGGTAACCCCAAATCCAATTAATTTTTTCTGCCTTCAATTATTGCAGAGAATACTAGTTTTATATGCATACGCCATCACTTGTTTTTGCACCACAGGATTTAGTGCAAGGAAATACTGTCTCCTTGATCATTTTGTTTTCTAGGCTTCAATGATCCCTTGCACCCCTGAGGTTTTTCTTCTTCCATCAATCCCTCTATCTTTCTCAATGTCAGTTTACACTCCCCTATCTTTCACTTTTCTATTAAGTCTATTAGTACAATTTAGATATAATGATCACATTCATCATAGGGAATTTCTATCTGTACATGATATATCTTAATTCCTCTTTTTCCCATTCCCCTCCTCTCCCTTCAATCGTTCTTTCCCTTTCTTATTTATGTTTCCATTTTGTTTCCATTTTATCGTTCTTTTCTCATTTTTTCTTTTCCCTTCCTTCCTTCTCCCCTACCCTTCTTAGCTCTCCTTCGAATAATTTCCATTTCACAATATCTATTATATTTCGGTTCTTATTTACACTTCCAGTTTCTCACACCAGACACTGTGATTTTTATACATTTTCCCAATTTATTTCACTTAAAGAGTATGGTCTCAAAGTCTATTTATTTAGCTATAAATGTTTCCAGTTTATCCTTCTTTGCGGACGAGTGGTACTCCATTGTATAAAGAAAACCACCTGTTTTATTCATTCATCAGTTGATGAAAATTTGGGTTGTTTTTAAGATTTAGATATTACAAACTGTGCTGCTATAAGCATGGGTGTGCATATAACACTGCAGCATTATGCTTTTAATTCTTTTGGGAAAATATGAAGAAGTGGAATAGCTGGGTCAAATGGAACCTCTAGTCCTAGTTTTTTGTTTTTGTTTTTGTTTTTAGGAATCTCCACACTGATTTCCACAGTGATTGTACCAGTCTACATTCCCACCCACAGTGAATATGAAAAATCAAATAAGCACTAACACAATCATAATGGAGGACCTTAACACCCCACTGTCACAAATAGATCAACCAGGGCTGGGGATATAGCTCAGTGGCACAGTGCCTGCCTGACAAGTACAAGGTCATGAGTTTGATTCCCAGTACCAAAAAAACAAATAGATAATCAGACCCCCCAAAAAAAAATCAACAAAGAAATACTAGAATTGAACCAAACCTTTGTACAAATGGACTTAGTAGATGTCTACAGAGTGTTCTACCCCACAAAATCAGAATACACATTCTTCTCAGCTATATATGGAGCATTCTCCAAAACAGACCACATACTATACCACAGAACATGCTTAAGTAAATACAAAAGAATTGAAATTATCCGATATTATCAGACCATAGTGCAATGAAATTGGAAATCCATGGCAAAAGAAACCACAAAAACTCCATAAGCACATGGAAATTAAATAACACCCTACTGAACAACCAATAGGTCACTTTCAAACATTCCACTGCTGCAATAGGCAGTTATAATTCCTTTTTCTTCTATAACTATATATTCTTTTTAAACAGTGCATTCAGTTCAGTACTTTAATGGCATCTATATGTCAATGATTACTAAACAGCTCTCCATTTGGAAACTCTAGATTCATTTGTCCAATAGCCCAGTAAACAACTCCACTTGAAAATCTAAGCTGTCTCATATTCTGTATGTCCCAAACAGTACTTCAAAACACAATGTTATAGCCTCTTTCTCCCCTCATCTTGTCTTTTTCTGTGGCAAACTTTTTGGTTCCACTCTCAAAATATATCCAAAAAATGATTTCTGAGTTTTACACCCTTTCCCAGGCTACAGTGGGTAATACATGCTTTTGTTTTTAATGGACAGTACTTGTCTAGGCCCTCTCAACTCACGCCTCTTCTGAAGTGTATGGCAGGTGCACATTTTAAGGTGTGTGTGTGTGTGTGTGTGTGTGTGTGTGTGTGTGTGTGTGTATGTGTGTGTGTTACTGGAGACTGAACTCAGGATCTTCATTTTGAACCTCATCCTCAGCCCCCTGTCTCACTTTTTTGTTTGAGACACTGTCTCACTGTCACTAACTCTCCAGAGGGGACTCAAAGCTTTGATTCTCCTGCTGCAGCCTCCCAGAGTGCTAGGATATGCATACATCCTCACTCGTTTTTGCACCACAGCTTATTCACTATCTTCTAAAGACCTAGACTCACAATCTATTTCTATAAAAACAGTAAATCATTTAAAGATAAAGCTACAAATGACCCAACAACTGAAAACTCCTACATGGCTATTGTCCAGACAATGCTACTAAAGCCACATCAAAGGTTCAATAGTAGCATATGAGTCACATCCCTTAAAGGCCAATTAACTTCCTTCACAAAATATACAACCAACTTATCAAAACTTATTTCTATAAAATACTGGCATTTGCTAATATTCTACTGAATTAAATTTATTATCTCACAATAGAGCCATCTTTTTTACTTGCCTTATAAATCTTCTAACATGTAGCAGATGGCATGACCACTATAGGAAGAACCAAGGCAAGAAAGAGACTAATAATCTGGGTTCCACCTGCCCAGTCTATCCTAAACTTTTCAATTAGATTATGCCAGTCTTACAGAGTGGCAAGAAGAGTTTTCCACCAACCTAAAAATAAGATTAAACCAAAGACTTCTTTCTATAATCACTTCTAAAATACACTCAACAATTAGTAATTAGCTTACAAAATTTTCATAAATAAATTATACATTTAACAATTGTTCATTAACATTATGGCTTTTTTTGAGACAGGGTCTCCCTATGTAGCTCAGGCTGGCCTGGACTATGTAGACCACGCTGGCCTCAAACTTGTGGTGCTCCTCCTGCCTCAGCCTCCCAAGTGCTGGGATTACAGTCATGCATCACCATGCCTGCCTCCATTATGGCTTTTTAGAAGTTCATTTTCTTTAATAGTACATGTTACTATACATAATGATTACATTCATTATGGGGTAATGTACATGTACATAACACAATTTAATTATTTTTAGAAGTTGTTTAAAAGTGAAAATAGAAACATCAATAAATTTTATTCTGGACTACATTGTCAAAATTAAACTCTGCAGGATCCTCCGGTGCTGACCCCCACCACCACCATCCAGAGGGGTCTTGGAATAGGGAAGCTTCAGTGGGCTGCCTAGGGACCTGAGTCCTCCAGCCCCACCCCCTGCCACCACTGTGGAAAGGGCCTTGGTCTTGGGCAGCCTCAGTGAGCTTTCCAGATGACCAGGTCCTCTGGCTCCACTCCCCACCACCATCTCAAGAATGAACCTGAATCCCCAGATTTGAAAATGACAAAAAGAAGAAGCAAAATGCAATCTCAGCCAAACACCTCACCCAGAACAAGTCCAGGAAACATCAACATGGATGTCACACATCTGAAATCTCTGAAATGATAGGAACCAAACTAAAAAAACCAACTACATGAGGCTACACAGGAAATCAGATTAGAAACAATTGCTCAGGTAAAAAAAGAAATGACAACCATAATGAAAGAATATCAAAAGAAAAAAATATCAAAAGAAATCAAAAGAAATATCAAAATAAAAATATCAAAAGAAATATCAAAAGAATATCAAAAGAAAAAAAAAGAACAGCACAGAAAAATGATGGAAACCTTGAATGAACAGTATAGGAAAGAAATAGAAAGCATGAAACAGAGTCAAAGAGACATTCAGGAAATGAAAAATTCCATTGAAAGCTGGAAGAACCACTTGAATGAAATGGAAGATAGACTCTCAGACCTTGAAGACAACATTGCAGCTAGTGATTGTGAAAGAAAGGATCTCTTAAAAGTAACAAAGAAATGCAAATAACAATTCAACAGCTGCAAGATGAGGCAATGAAAAACAATATAAAGCTGATAGGTGTTAAAGAGCAGGATAAGACAATTGTGGTACTTTTATATAATGGAATATTACTCAGCTATAAAGCAAGATAAACTCGAGGCCTTTATAGGTAAATGGTCACAACTAGAGACCATACTCATAAGTGAAATAAATCAGACCTGCATGTACAAGCACCACATTGTCTCACTAGTGTAACACCTGAAAGAGTTAATTTAAACTCGGAGGTATGATAGACATTGTGAAATGATAGGAAAACACTCAAGGGTAAAGGGCAACTGGGATGTGGGAAAAGAGAAGGGAAAGAAGAAATTTTGTATGTATGTATATACAGGATAGTTAACATAGTTGATCTACTGTCTTCAATTTCTTTGCTGAAAGAAACTGTCAGTGAGTCCTTGATTGATCAATATTGCATGTCTCTATCTGTTTTCATGAGAAACCACTTTGAAGATATCAATATGTAACACAGCAAGCATTGTTCATTTCCTACCACTTTGTTTGTAACTCTGCATTGTCTCTACTGTTCTTTTGCTATTTTGTAAAATGTTGTCTGTCTGTTAATGTTTTCCTCCTTTTATTTTTAAAATAAAAAAAGAAAGCAGGAGGCAACATAAATGACATAAAAAACTATGTGCAGCAGTAATAGCAGAAAATTTCCCAAGCATGGGACAAGAAACTTCTATACGCATAAGTAATGCATATAGAACCCCAATTAGCCATAACCAAAATAAATCTACAACTACACACATAATAATCAAGATTGCAGAAATTGAGCAAAAGAACAGAATATTAAAAGCTGTTAGAGAAAAAAAACCAGATTACCTATGAAGGAAAGCTCATCAGAATCATGGCAGACTTCTCAACACAGACAATCAAATCAAGAAGAGCTTGCAGTGAAGTATTTCAGGTCCTGAAAGAAAACAACTTCCAACCCAGATTGCTGTACCCTGCAAAATCTATCTTTCAAAATTGATAGAGAAATATGATTCTTCCATGACAAAGATCAACTGAAGAAATTCATGAGCACCAAATCAATCCTACAAAGAGTACTGAAAGATAGTCTACAAAGAGATAAAAATGACCACAATCTCAAGACCAACAATAGAAAAGAACTACCAAACAAGGTAAGCAATTAAACAGAAGGGGAAAATACAGAACCAACAGTGGGAAAATAACATGACAAGAATAATATCTTTACTAATGTTCATTTAAATTATTCTTTTCTTATTCCCTTTAATGATGTGATCAATCTTTTATTCTTACATCTGGTAATCTGAGCAACTTCCTTGAAGATAACAATATGTAATATAATAACCACTGTTAATCCCTATCATTTAGTTTGAAACACTGTATCATTTTTAATGTCCTTGCATTGCTTTGTTTGTATTTTGCTATTGTTCTTTTTTTGTACTATTTTCTTTAAAATAAAAATAAAAAATGAATAAGTCCATACAAATCAGTAATAACCATTAATGTACAGGGCCTCAGTTCACTGTTCAAAAGAAACAGACTGGCAGAGTGGATCAAGAAACGAAATTTAGCAATATGCTGTATACAAGAAACACATTTAACTCAAAAGGAAATCCATACACTGGAAGTCAAAGGATGGAAAACCATACTCCATGTGACAGGAACCCAGAAAAAAACAGGGGAACATATTCTGTTTGCAGACAAGGTGAACTTCAAACCAACAACAATCAAAAGAGATAAAGAAGGTCACTATATTCTTATTAAGGGAAAACTGCAAGAGGAAGAGATAACAATCATAACTATATATGCACCAAATGTAGGAGCATCCAATTATATAAGGCAAATTTTAATAGACATGAAAATCAAACAAGTAATAACACAATTGTAACAGGCGATTTTAACACTCCATTGTCACAAAGAGATAGATTAATTAGACAAAAAATCAGCAAAGAAATAACAGAACTAAACCAAATGTGTGAACAAATGGACTTAGTAGACCTTTACAAAGTATTTCACCCAGCAACCTTAGCATACACATTTTTCTCAGCTGCACATAGGATATTCTCTAAAATAGAACACATGCTAGCACATAGAACATGCTTGAATAAATGAAAGGAATTGAAATTACCCCATGCATACTATCAGACCATAGTGCAGTGAAACTGGAAATAAATGATAAAAGAAATCACAAAAGCTCCAGAAACACAGAGAAATTACATAACACCTTCCTGAGCAACAAAAGGGTTGCAGAAAAAAATAAACTAGAAATTAAACACCATTTACAATCAAATGAATATGCTGATACAAACTACTAGAACCTGTGGGATGCAATAAAAGCAGTCCTCAGAGGGAAATTTATAGCAGTGGATTCCCACATCAGGAAAACAAAATGAACACAAATAAGCCACCTTATGTTACACCTCAGACTTCTAGAAAAAGAACAGCAAGTTAATCCCAAAACCTGATGAAGGGAGGAAATTATAAAGATCAGAGCAGAAATTAATGCAATGGAAACTAATAAAACAATACAAAGAATTAATGAATCAAAGAGTTGGCTCTTTGAAAAAAATAAATCAAATTGATAAACCCCTAGCCAAGCTTATCAAAAAAAGGAAAGAAAAACTCAAATCCATACAATAAAGAATGAAAGTGGTGATATTCAGAAGATCCTGTAGAAATTCAGAAGATCATCAATACTGTAGAAATTCAGAAGATCATCAATACCTACTTTGAAAATCTCTACTCTCATTGGATGGAGATTGCAGAAGAAATGGACAGATTTCTAGGTACATATGAATTACCAAACTTGCATCAAGAAGATATAAGCCCAGGAAGAGGGGCTCCGGTGCACGGGGAGCCATGCGGCAGGGAGCCTCGGTCTTCTGGCCGGCTCCCTGACTCGCAGGTGCCCAGAAGGAGGGCCCCCGGCACTCGGGAAGCTGCCGGGCGGGGAGTGGTGGCCCTCGGCCGGCCCCCATTCTAGCAGGTGCCTGAGAGGAGAGGCTCTGGCACATGGGGAGACGCACAGTGGGGAGCCTCGGTCTTAGGCCAGGCTCCCTGCCTCACAGGCACCCGGAAGGAGGGCCCCTGGTGCTTGGGAAGATGCCAGGCAGGGAGTGCTGGCCCTCTGGCCAGCCCCCAGCCTAGCAGGCACCCGGGAGGAACAGCTCTGGCACATGGGAAGCCACACGGCGGGGAGCCTCGGTCTTCGGGCTGGCTCCCTGCCTCACAGGGGCCCAGAAGGAGGGCCCCCAGTGCTTGGGAAGCTGCCGGGTGGGGAGTACTGGCCCTCAGGCTGGCCCCCAGCCTGGCAGGCACCTGGGAAGAGGGGCTCCAGTGCACGGGGAGCTGCGCAGCGGGGAGTGCTGTCACATGCTGGCCCTCAGGCCGGCCGCCGCCGCTCAACTGAGAACTACCATGACACAGAGAAACAATGACACAATTGGCCCACCATGCACCGGCTGCAGATGCCCACCGACAGATGTGAGTGAACCATTCAAACATGAAGAAACCCCTGGGAATAAATGCCACACAACGGGTCACTCTTGCTCCTGCCATTGAGAACCAGAAAAGTCCAGAATCAGCGGAGGAGCAGCTGCTGAACAAGGACTCTGAGAACATGAGAATGCAGACTAAGCCCGAGGAGTCATTGGTCCTGTGGACTGGGGTCATGAGAGCCGTTTGGAAGGTGTAAACCAGGAGGACCTTACACAATACCTGGGGAGACTCCCTGGAAGCCATTCTTCCCCTGACAGTA
>NW_004955435.1:18301232-18304841 GCF_000276665.1 Chinchilla lanigera | reverse complement strand
TTATAGATTTAATAACCAAATTCAATAGCATAACTGGATAAAAAGTCAACACTCAAAAATCAATAGCATTCCTGTACACAAATAACAAACTCACTGAGAGAGATAAGAGAAATCATACCTTTCACAGTAGCATCCAAAAAACTGAAATATTTAGGAATCAATCTAACAAAAGAAGTAAAATATCTATATAGTGAAAATTACAGTACTCTGAAAAAAGAGATCAAAGAGATCTCAGTAATGGGAAGTTATTCCTTGCTCATGGTTAGGAAGAACCAAAGTGTGAAAATGGCCATTCTCCCAAAATTGTTATACAGATTCAATAAAATTCCAATGAAAATATCATTGGTATGCCTTATAGACCTAGAGAAACCATTCCTAAACTTTATCTGGAACCAGAAGAGACCCAGAATAGCAAAATCCTGGGCAACAAAGGCAAGGCAGGAGGTATCACAATCCCTGCTTTGAAATTATACTACAAAGCAACTGTGATAAACCCAGAATGGTATAGGCATAAAAACAGACCTGAAGATCAATGGAACAGATTACAAGATGCTAAGACAACCACAAACACACTCAGCCACCTTATTATTGACAAAGGAGCCAAACAAGTTCACAGGAAGAAAGATAGCCTCTTCAATAAATGGTGCTAAAAAACTGGCTTTCCAAATGCCAAAGACTAAAACTAGACCCATGCCTATTACCAGGCAGCAAAATAAAGTCAAAATGGCTTAAAGATCTAAATATTAAAACAGAAATATTGGATCTAATGGAAGAGAAAGTAGGTTGAAGTCTTGAAGACATAGGGGCAGGTAGAGAGATCATGAACAAAAATCAAACTGCACAGTAAATATTTCAAAAAATCAACAACTAGGAACTCATTTTATTGAAGAGATTTTGCACATCAAAAGAAATCACAAACAGGGTGAAAAGAAAACCCATGAACTGGGAAAAAACTTTAGCCAACTGCCCCTCAGACAAAGGACTCCTGTCTAGAACATATAAAGAATTATTATAAAAAACAGGCCCCCAAAATTCAAAGACCCAATCCAAAAATGGGTATCTGAGATGAATACACAATTTTCACATGAAATACAAAGGGCAAATAAATACATGAAAAAATGTTCAATGTCATTAGTCGTTCAAGAACTGCAAATTAAAACAACACTGAGATTCCGTCTCACCCCAGTAAGAATGGCTAGCATTAAGAAATCAACGAATAACAAATGCTGGTGAGGCTGTGGAGAAATAGGAACTCTTCTCCACTGTTGGTGAGAGGGTAGACTGGTGTAACCACTGTGGAAATCAGTCTGGAGATTCCTCAGCAAACTAGGACTAGAGGTCCCATTCAACCCAGCTATTTCCCCCTGGGTATTTTTCCAGAAGAACTGAAAACATCATACCACAGTGATATATGTGTACCCATGTTTATAGCAGCACAATTTGTAATAGCTATAACTTGAAAACAATCCAAATGTCTATCAACTGAGGAATGGATAAAAAAGATGTGACATTTTCATACAATGGAGTATCAGCTATAAAGAATGATAAATTAGAGGCTTTTTTTAATAGGCAAATGGATGCAACTAGAGACCATAGTGAAATAAATCAGATTCACATATGTGAACACATTTCCTCCATACTATAAGAACATGAAAGAGTAAATCAAATCTGAAAGATAAAATAGATATTGTGAAAGGGAAAAGAAACTGCTCAAATAGGAAAGAGCAACTGCGATGAAGGAGAGGAGAGGAAAAAGAAAGAAGAGGGAAAAAATATGAATATGCATACACAGGATAGCTAGGATAATTCTACTACTAATAGCTGTTGGTTTATTGAAAGGAACTGTAAATGTGATCAATCTTGCATGCATATATCTGGTTATATGTACAACCACATTGAAGATGACATTAGGTAATATAACAACATCTGTTGCCCATCAATTTCCTGGGGACAGTAGAATAGGCAACCCACTATCCTTCTGCCATTACAGTCTGTGCCTGAGCCTTCCATGTGCCCTGAGCTGCCAGGAGAAACTGGACCAGATAGCCCATGGACCACTAAGACTGTGGTTTGCATCTGGACCCACCCTGCACATGCCCTGAGCCGCCTGGAGATACTGGATCAGGCAGTCCAAAAACTGCTGAAACTGTGGTTTGCATCTGGGCTTTGCTCGCACCCTGAGCTCCCTGGGGACATAGGACCAGGAGGTCCATGATCCACCAGTGCAGCCCACATCTGGCTCCTGAACGTGCCCTGAGCCACCTGCAAACACTGGATTAGGTGGTCCAAGATCTGCTGACCCAGTGGTTCGTGTCTGGGCTCTGTGTGCACCCTGAACTGCCTGGGGACAGGACCAGGTAGTCTCTTATCACAACACCAGTGCAACCTGCATCTGGGCCCTTCTGTTCCCTGAGCTGCTTAGGGACACCAGATCAGGTAGACTGCAATTTGGTGACATCACAGTTTATGTCTGAGACCTGGGAGAACTAGGTACATTCCACTAACTGCCTGGTGACCCCAGACTGAGCCACCCATCTCAGTGGCCACTGAGAGGCAACTCTGACCTCCAGGAAAACTAGGGACTCTAGAGACTTTGCTGAGCTGCCAAGAAAGAGGGAGACTGAGCACTCTGCATCTGGCATTAAAAATGACAAGATGAAGGACAAAAATGCAATCTCAGAACTCCACCCAATTCAGAACAAGTCCAGGAGGCATTAACATAGAAGAACTTGGTAGTCACACACTTGAAATCACTGAAATTATTTCAATGGATGTAAAGAAACAACTTCATCAGGCCATAGAAGAAATCAGATCAGAAATAATCTCTCACTAAAAAATGAAATGATAACAATAATGAAAGAATTGCTCAGCACATCTAAAGAAGACATATATAAAAATTAGATGTGCACAGGCAACTGATGGAAACGTTAAATGAACAATATAGGAATGAACTAGAATGCATCAAACAGATTCAAAGGTATATCCAAGAAATCAAAATTGCTACTGAAAGCTGGCAAAATTGCTTGAATGAAGCCCAAGATAGAATTTCACATCTTAAAGACAGCATATCAACTAGCGATCATTAAAGAAAGGATCTCTTAAAATCAACAAGGAACCAGAAAACATCAATTTAACAGCTGCAAGACAAGGCAAAGAGGAATAATGTAAGACTAATAGGAGTCAATGAAACAGCAGGATGCAACACAAATGACATGAAAAGAACATTTGCAGAAATAATAGCAGAAAATTTCCCAAACATGGAAACAGAATCTGATATACAGGTAAATGAGGCATATAGAACTCCAACTAGTCATAACCAAAAAAACTACACCCAGACATATCAAGTTCCTAGATCTCCAGCAAAAGAACAGAGTATGAAAAGCCATTATAGAAAAGAAACAGATCACCTACAAAGGAAAGCTCATCAGAATCAGCAGATTTCTCAACACAAACCATCCAATTAAGAAGAGCTTGGAGTGAAGTATTACAGGTCCTGAGACAAAACAGCTTCCAACCCAGACTGATATAACCTGCAAAACTATCCTTCAAATTTAATGGAGAAATAAAATATTTCCATGACAAACAACAACAGAAGAACTTCATGAGTGC
>NW_004955435.1:18299359-18300935 GCF_000276665.1 Chinchilla lanigera | reverse complement strand
CAGCCTGGTCTACAAAGTGAGCTCAAGGCCAGAGTGAACTGCATGGTGAGACCATGTCTCAAAAAGACAAAAAACAAAGAAAGAAAGAAACAAGCAAACAAACAAAATCCAACAATATGCTGTATACAGGAAACACATTTTACTCAAAAGGAAATCCATAGAGTGAAACTCAAAGGATGGACAACAATTCTCCATGCAACAGGAACCCAGAAAAAAGTAGAGGTAGTGATTCTCTTTGCAGACAATGTAAACTTCAAACCGAAAACAATCAAAAGAGATAAAGAAGATCACTACATATTTGTTAAGGGAAAACTGCAAGAGAAAGAGATAACAATCTTAAATATGTATACACCAAATATTGGAGCACCAAACTATATAAGACAAATCTTAACAGAAATGAAAAACCAAATAACTAATAACACTATTGTAATAGGAGACCTAAACATCCTGTAGACACAGAGATAGGTCAACTAGACAAAAAATCAGCAGAGAAATAACAAATCTGAACCATATCTGTGAACAAATGGACTTAGTAGATGTATACAGAGTGTTGCACCCTACAACATCAGAATACACATTCTTCTCAGTTGCATGTGGGACAGTCTCTAATATAGACCACATACTTGCCCATAGACCATGCTTATCTAAATGCCAAAGAATTTAAATTAGCCCATGCATATTATCTGATCATAGTACAATGGAATTGGAAACTAATGATAAAAGGAACCAGAAAAACTGCATAAACACTTGGAAATTAAACAACAACCTCCTGAACAACCAATGTGTCACAGAAGAAATTAAAAAATACCTACACACAAATGAAAATGTAAATACAGCTTACCAGAATCTGTGGGATGCAATGAAAGCAATCCCCAGAGGGAAATTTACAGGGGAGAACTCACACATCAGGAAAACAGAAAGAGAACAAATAAATAGCCTAATGCTGCACCTCAAACTTTTAGGAAAAGAAGAATAAATTAAGCCCAAATCCCAAAGAAAGGAGGAGATTATAAAGATCAAGGCAGAAATTAATATAACTGAGACAAAGAAAACACTACAAAAAAATGAATGAATCGAACAGTTGGTTCTTTGAAAGAACAAATACAATTGATAAACCTCTAGCCAACCTTATCAAAAAAGAAAGGAAAAAACTCAAGTTCATGCAATAAGGAATGAAAAAGATGAAATCACTACAGATCCTATAGAAGTTCAAAAGATCATTAATATCTAATTTGAAAAACTTTACTCCCATAGGATAGAAAACTCGAAGAAATGGGCAGATTCCTAGATATGTACACATTACCAAAGATGAATCCAGAAGATATAAAAATCTCAAACAACCCACTATCAATTAATGAGATTGAAAGTGTAATTAAAAGCTTACCAACAAAGGAAAGTCCAGGTCCTCACAGATTCGCAAAAGAATTCTATAAGAAACTCAGAGAAAATTTAATGTGAATACTCCTCAAACTCTTCAATGAAGTTGAAAAGGAAGCAATTCTCCCTAACTCATTTCAAGAGGCAAGTATTATACTGATACCAAAACTAGAGAAAGACCCAACCAAGAAAGAGAACT
>NW_004955435.1:18275605-18296854 GCF_000276665.1 Chinchilla lanigera | reverse complement strand
AAAGGGCAACTGGGATGTGGGAAAAGAGAAGGGAAAGAAGAAATTTTGTATGTATGTATATACAGGATAGTTAACATAGTTGATCTAATGTCTTATGTTTCTTTGCTGAAACTGTTAATGAGTCCTTGATTGATCAATATTGCATGTCTCTGTTTTCATGAGAAACCACTTTGAAGATATCAATATGTAACACAGCAAGCATTGTTCATTTCCTACCACTTTGTTTGTAACTCTGCATTGTCTGTATTGTTCTTTTGCTGTTTTGTAAAAGGTTGTCTGTCCATTAATGTTTTGCTCCTTTTATTTTTAAAATGAAAAAAAGGAACAGTATGTTTAAAATTTTTCTTGACCAGTTTTACAAGCTTAAATTTGGTAATCAGAATGACTGATCTGAAAATATGCAGTATAAGAACCATTGCTGAACTTCCATCTTATATGGTGAAGCTCTGCATCATTTCCAATGTTCTTTTTTTTTTATTACTTGTTACTGTATTTGATTGTTTGATTAATCTTACATTATGTTTGGTGGACTGAGCAACTTCATTGAAGACAACAGTATGTAATGTAACAACCATCATTAATTCCTATCATTTTGTTTTGAGGTCATGTATCATTTTTGTTGTTTTTGTGTTGTTTTGATTTTGTCTTCATTGTTTTTTTTTTAATTTTTAACATAAAAAAATTTTAAAATATTAAACCCTCCAGAGCTCAAAGAGTCAAATAGAAGCCTCTAAATAATGTGATTTTTGAAAGTTTCATAATTTTCTAATTTCCAATACTTGATTTTATCTTCAAATCATCCATTCAACATTTTGGACCTGAAATTTTACTAATGCTAAGAATCACAATTATGGTACATGTAAATTTCTCTTAAATATGTATTAATATTTTATTCACTCCATTCAACAAATACTGCGTACCTGCCATGGGCGAGACAAACATTGTGCTAGTCGCTTGGAATTCATCAATAAAGTAGTCAAAAATCCTTATCTTGCGAAATCTACATTCTAGTGGGGGATACAATGAATAATAAATATATTCATAACAGTATTTTTGAAGATAACATACACCATGGGAAGAAAAAGAACAGTGTTAGGGCAATCATAAAGTGATGGAGGGAGTGGGAAGGCTTCAAAACAGAAGCATGCCTGGTGTGTTCAAGAAATAGCAGGGAGAAACAATCTTTCAAACCTTAAGAACCCTAACTAATTCATCCTGTTTTTATTAAAAGCAAGGAGGAACAAAATTTGAAAAATTAAAAGAGCATAAACGAATTGTAATGAACTAGTTAGTTGTTCACCTAATTCCTTTTGTGATCTGCTGAGAACTAGAATGTGGGCCACGGGGCTGGGGATTTAGCTCAGCAGCAAAGCGCCTGCCAGGCAAGCGCAAGGTCGTGAGTTCGGTTCCCGGTACCGGAGAAAAATAAAAATTTAAAAAAAAAAAAAAAAAAAAAAAGAATGTGGGCCACAGCTTAAGTGTGGCCAAAGGATTTGGTTCTAGAAAATAAAACATGGGTAGAAGTTATATACATCTCTTTCAGGTGTGGGCCTTTACAAACTTATCACATTCATCTTTAATTGTGTTTCCCTTTTTCTAATAATCTTGGAAGGTAATTGTTAAAACTGGTAGAACTAGAAGTCAGAAGCCACATTTCTTAAATATTACTGCCTAGAGGAATGACAGTCACTAAATAAGAACATTATGTTGGGCTTTAGATAGGTTAGAAATAAATGATTAGCCAAAGTAGCTATTGTAACTAATATACTAGCTTATCTTTTTTTTTTTTTTTTTTTTTGAGACAGTGTCTCACTACGTAGTTCAAACTGGACTTGAACTATGTAGCCCACGTGGGGCTAAAACTCACAGTGACCTATTGGGGACCAGCCCATGTAGGGTTAAACTGCTGACCAAGAAGGGACCTCTGGCCATGTTGGAAAAATTCACAGTCTCTATAAACAAGATAAAAGCTGCAGGCTTCTGACACTCCCTATTCCAGAGCTATAACTGTCAACCTTAGAGATCAACAGGTTATCAAAGTATAGTCAAAGTTCCACAAACTGAAGGAAGTACATATTTTTGTTTCTGAAACAGGGTCTTTCTGTGTAGTTTGAGCTGACCTTGAACTCACTATGGAGCCCAGGCTGGCCTCAAACTTGCACTGCTCCTCCTGCCTCAGCCTTCCCTGTGCTGGGATTACAAGCATGAGCTACCACACCTGGCTCATAATTTCTGTATTGCGTAGCATTTCCATTTTTTTCCTTGGTTAATGCTTCATGCAAACACAATGCCTACCAGAAGGGAATTATATATCCTACATACTAATTACTAGTTACAGACATCTCATTTTTATCCATGTGCTATTTTTTCACAAAATCTATTAACTTTTTTACCTCACCCTCATTTTCAGTAAATGATCTTATACTCCTAAGGAAAACTGAAACTGTGAAACCAAAAATCCCATCCACTTACAATCATTCTATGCCACATACATTTCCTTTTTTCTATTGCTATTGTAGAAATGTCTTTTCTTCCTAAGGCCCAACACTTTCACTTATCCATTCCTTTTATCATACAACATTCTATTAAAAAAAATTTTCCCCTTTCTCTCCTGCATCATCTTTCCCCTCCCCTGAACCTCTCTTTATTTAAGCATGCTGTATCTCTTAAAAACTGTTAACCCATTTCCTTCTCTGGTAAGTGTCCCATTTGTCTTCTTGCTTCAAAATGTAACTTACTGAGCTTTTTATACCTGATGGAATAGCTCTCAACTTTCTCTCCCCCATTCCCTCTTTTCTTAAAACCTTCCAAACTTTATTTCACTAAAATGACTACAATGATTGCCAATGTCCTTCACATTAATAATCTATTTTACTTTATCTTTGAGCAGAACTTAACACAATTTATCACTCCCTCCTCTTTGAAATACCTGACTTCAGGAAACTAAATCTAGTTTTCCTACTACAACTCTGCCTAATCCTTTAATGGCTCCTTCTCATCTCCTTGACCTTTTCTCTTTTCAAGATACACTCACTCCCAAAACTGTGTTTTCATCCAATCTGATCACTTTAAATGTTACTGATTTCCAAATTTATAGCACTAGTTTGGACCTCTTTAATTCTATTCACCATCTCTATTTGGATCTATGATGGGCATTTTAAATCTGACATACAAAACTCCAGTGTTCAGACCCCAAATACTGAAGTTATTCTTGGTCCACTGTCTTTCTCTAATATCCCATCTTCAAAATATAGTATAGCCTTGGTTTATATGCATAATTCATTTCAGAAACATATCTGTAGTCCCAAAGCACTTGTGTGAATTTCCCCATAATTGAAACTCAGATGATTCATTCCACAACCCAAAAATATTCATATAAAAATGATTACAATACTGTAATATAAAGTAAATACAAAATATAAACAAAAACACATTAACCAGCAGTTACCTTCGAAAACCTTCATGGTCAGTATGAAGGAGAAGAGAGGATTAGTACTGTGTAGAATGACTTTCACTATCACTAAAGCAATCACTGCTATCTATTGGCTCAATGGAATCTTTCTTTTCATGCAACTTTAACAAGGAACTCATCAATGACACTTAGTTTTGCCTTCTTTAGAGGATTTCATGAAATGGGACATTGCATTGTAGTTAAATAGATTCACTGTTCACACTGCTACAGCTATATTTTGGTGGTGCTCTTCCACAAAAGTTTGTACTGTTTCTCACATTTTACACATCTTCCTAATCTCATCTGAAGTGAGAGATACTTCCACCTTTTTCTCCTTATCCTCTGTAGATGAGATATCCTCCATAACTTCATACTTATGGGAGACTATCACCCCACAACCCAAGGCAGATTGAGACACACAGAGTGAGTGACAGAGAGATGGGGAGAGGGAGAGAGAGATCACGTGACATTCAGCACCACATACTACTTGTATTCTAAGACATAGCTCATTTATCAAGTTAGAATTTATTAGAAATGTTTACGCATCTTGTGAAACACTTCCAGACAAGTTACTTGCAATAAAAAGTTTTACTGTCCTATAGATCTAAAAGTTGATCATTTTATTCCCGTTTTCATACTTGTTCAAGCCACTACCATCTCTCATATGTATTACTAAAATAATGTTTTCCCTATTTTAGTAGCCAGAAAGATCCTGTTTAACCATAAGTTAGCTCACGGTTCTCTTGTTTATTCAAAATTATCTATTAATTTCACATCTTATTCAGGGAGAAACAAAGTTTCCACTGCTGTTTTCATACTTGTTCAAGCCACTACCATGTCTCATATACATTACTAAAATAACGTTCTCCCTATTTTAGTAGCCAGAAAGATCCTGTTTAACCGTGTTAGCTCACGGCTCTCTTGTTTATTCAAAATTATCTATTAATTTCACATCTTATTCAGAGAGAAACAAAATTTCTTATTAGTGACCTATAAACTCTACATAATCTGCCCACTCAAATTTACCTCTCAAGCCTTCTCTTTCTTCTACACTCCTTTTTTTGCTCACTGTCCTCCAGCCACACTGACTTCTTTGATGCTTACCAGATTCATCAAGCATATTCTCACCCCTGGGTTTTTATATTTCCTGTTCCTTCTTCCAGGAATGTTCCTTCCCTCCTGATAATCAGAGGCTCACCTGTTATTTTCATCAGATCTCACTCAAACATCATTTCAGTGAGGACTACCCTATCTAAAATGTCAATGTCTTTTATTTTCTCTAATAGTATTTTCTGGTTTTCTTCTTAGTAATTATCATTAGCTATACACTAGAGGTTTTGGTTATTGTCTGTTTTCCTCACCAGAATATAAAATCTAGAAAAGAGGGTTTACTTTCCTTTCTGTTCACTGTTATATGCCCAGTATCTAGAATTGTAGTTAACTCTTGGTACACACTCAATAGATATTTAATTCATTTCAGAAAGTCACATGACTATAAACTTTTTTCCTGCCACAAAAAAGCCATCTGACAATTTTATGAATATAGCAATCAATGCTGCTTCGAAGTATAAAACTCCACTAATACGCTCTCACGATTTAAAAAATACTATTCTTAAAATTATAATCATGTAGCTATTCAAGTGTCCTTACAGAGTCAATATGAAGCATTTATTTGCATCCAAAATATTTTAATAGTAAAGAATGAAGAATAAATCTTAATAATGCATTTCTCATATTCAAAATCAAAAATCTGAAAACAATATTGAATATAGGAAAAAGTAACAAAATATAATTATACAATTATCTGACTATAACAGTAAGTGTCCAGATAATATACAGATATTTCACATTCTGGCCAAAATATAATATAAAAAATACAAATTATTTATGCAAACTTTTAAAGTCTGAATCTCCAGGTGAAGTCTGGCTCTTTGGAAAACAAAAAATTAACTATTAACTTGATGTTATTAGGTTCCATTATCACACTGATTATCTTAAATTAAATAAATAACTTTTCTGCTTCTTTTAGTTTTTTTCTCCTGTCCACTTTAGCAATTACAGCCCAACGGTCATCTTGCATTTTTCTCACAGATCCAAGTTTGAGCACAGATCCAGGAGTTGTCAGAGATGAAGGGGTCTGAATAAAAAAATAGAACAAAATTACAGCATTTTCAATTTTTGTATAAAAGTCCACCTTTAATTTTTTTTCTGAAATAAAATTCAAAACCTACCTTTTTTGGTGTTCTGACACAAAGATGAGAAACTGGTGGATTATTATTGTTGTACAGTTTGTTCAGTGTGTCTTCCTCAGAAACCATGCTCTAAAGAAAAATACAAAAATACAACTTTAAGGTTCCTTCAGCATTATACTGTCAAATATTACATATAAAAAGAACAAAGAGTAAAATGAGAGAAAGGAGAAAGGAGAGAGAGAAAAGAAAAGATGGAGGGAAAACCAAAGACAGACAGTAACAAAACAAATCCTCAATCAGCCAAGAGAAAACCTGGATTTTTATTTGATTAATATATTTCTGAAAAGTTATGTGAAATACAAGTATATAAGGAGTAGCACTTTTCTACTGATTTCTATTGCAGTGTCAGAGTCTTTATACTACTACTTTCCCTTCCTTCCCCCATCCTGCTTACTTACAGGACCTAATAGTAGGTATTTATAACTCTATTAAACTTGTAATATTGACTATGATGCAGAAATTTCATCTCTGTATATACATCTATTATAGTCAGGATTTGCAAAGAAAACAATACAGGACACATAATTTATAGGATTATTTCATAATAGTTACCCCAAGTCAAGTTCAAAAGAGTGCAGGAAATCTGTCTACTCACTAAAGACCCAAAGAATCCAGCTGAGGGCCTGGATCCCACGATAATGTCCTGCATGAGTCCAGCTGAAGACCTAAAGCCCATAATAAGCCCCCTACAAGTTCAGCTGGAGGCCAAGAGCCCATGACAATGTCAAATATTTCAAGGATCTGTGCTAAGAAGGCCCAAAGGTTAGTGATAGAAGTTAGAAAGTCTGTGTTGGTGGGATGAAGGATCTCTGCTAGCAGGCTGAGGGATCTGCCAGGAAGCAATACTCAAAGTAAGAACCAGAGTTCCTCCAAAAGGTACCACTGCCATCCTCAGTAACAATGAGGTCCTGGGCTCCTCTGACAGCAACAGCCAAGTTCCTATCAGGAAAGCCAGTGGGACAAGCTTCTCCAGGACATTGACCAGTGCACCATCTTCCCCTCCAGAGCCAGGAAGCAATGCTCAAAGTAAGGACCAGAGCTCCCCCAAAGTGAACCATAGCCATTCTCAGCAACAAAGTGCCGAGCTCCTTTGACAATGAGAACAGCCACATTTATATCAGGAAAGCCAGCATGACAAGCTCCTCCAGAACTAACAACACCAGGAGAACTAACAGTTCCCAACAGCTTCTCCTTCTTCTTTTCCAGTTCTTATTATTTTGTTAGCAACAATCCTCAGGTAGGCCCTCCACACCCAGAACCATGCTGGTTCAGTTCAGCTGGGTGATCCAAGTTGATTACCAGTTGTCAATCTACAACATCCAGAAGAAATGACAACAGAGTCTTGAAGAGATAATTGTATACCTGTGTTCGTAACAGCATTATTTACAATAGCTAAAACATGGAAGCAACTCGAGTGTCCACCAATAGATGAATGGATAAGAAAATGTAATACATATAGTAAAAGATACATTGCCATTAATTTTCCTCTGGAAGCAATTCTAAAAGTCCTCTTTCCTGAGTATCTTTAGTTGTGCTATGTAACTGCTTTCTGAGGAACAGCTGGCAAAGATTTTTCCCCATTCTGTATGTTGTCTCTTTACTCTGCTGGTTATTTCCTTTGCCTTGTAGAAGCTTTTTAATTTAATGATCCCATTTCTTGATCCTTGGTGCTACTTCTTGTGCAATTAGGGTTCTATTCAGAAAGTCCTTACTTACACCTAGGACTTCAAGAGTTTTACCTATTTTCTCTTCCAGCATATTAAGTATCTGTACTAATTTGATCCATTTTATTGTAGTACAGGGTGAAAGATGTGGGTCTAGATTAAATCTTGGGCATGTAAGTAGTCAGTTTTCCTAGGATCATTTATTAAAGAGGCTATCTTTCCTCCAGTGTATGTTTTTTGCTTTGCACATTTTTTAACTGAGTTGTTTGTTGTGGTTCAGTTGTAGGAGTTCTTTATATAATCTCTTGTCAGATAAACAACCTGAAAACATTTCCTCCTTTCTGTAAGTTGCCGTTTTGCTTTCTTGATAGTGTTCTTTGATGCATGACAATCTTGATGAAATGCAATTTACCCATTTTCTCTATTACCTGTGCCTTTGAGGTCGTGATGATTTCTCTGTATTTTTTTCTAGATGTTTATAGTTTTAGCTCTTAAATTCAGGTCTTAGCTTCAAGTCAATTTTTTCATACAGTGTAAGATAAAGGTTCCACTTCAGTCTTCCCTATGTAGATATCCAGTTTTCCTAGCACCATTTGTTAAAAACTGTCCTTTCTCCCACTGAATGGTATTGGCACTCTTGTCAAAAATCAGTTGCTCTGTATGTGAGGGCTTACTTTTGAACTTATACCAATACCATACTATTTTAATTACTAGCTTTGTACTATCAACATTAGGAACTATGAATACTCTCACTTTATCTCTATTTTTCAAGATTACTTTAGCCACTTGGAACCCTATGGAAATTCCACATGAAGTACTGATTTTTCTATTTCTGTGGAAAAAGACTATTGGGTCTTTGATAAGGACTGCACTGAATCTGGAGACTGCTTTGGGTATCACTGATATATGAACAACATACAAGTCTTCTAATCCATCAATATGGAATGTCTTTCCATTTATTTAGATCTTTAATTTTTCTTACCTCTGTTCTGCAGTTTGTAGTATATAAATCTTTTATTTCCTTTGTTAAATTTGCTCCAAAGTAATTCTTTTAGATATCAAAATAGTTTCCTTAATTTTTATTTTAGATTGCTCATAGCTAGTGTATAGAAGTATAATTGATTTTTATGTGATCTTGTATCCTGTAGTTCTGAATTCATTTATAAGTTCTTGCAGGTTTCTGCTAGTCTACATAACTTCTTATGCATAGATTCATGCTGTCTGTGAAGAAAAAGTTTTACCTCTTCCATTTGCATGACTTTAATTTTTCTTAGCTAGTAACTCAAATTACAACTTTCAGTATAATACTATATAGCACTGGTTAAAGTGGTTATCCCATATGATTGTGTATTTTAGAGGAAAAAGCTTTCACTCTTTGACCAATGAATTTAATATTAGCTGGGAGTTTTCATAAATATAGCACTCTGTAATATTGAGAAATTTTCCTCCTATTTATAGTTTTCTGAGGTTTTGTTTTGTTTTGTTTTGTTTTGTTTTTTGTCTTTTTGAGACAGGGTCTCACTACCTAGTTCAGGATGGTCTTGAGCTCACTAGGTAGCCCAGGCTGACCTTGAACTCGCAAAGATCCCATTCCTCAGTCTCCTAAGTGCTAGAATTACAGGCATGCACCACCATGCCCGGCTCTATTTCTGAGTCTTTATCATAAAATGGTACTGTATTTTCGGGGTTTTTTTTTTGTCTTTTTGAGATACTGTCTCACTATGCAGTTCAGGCTGGCCTGGAACTCACAATGATTCCCCGCCTCAGCCTCCCGAATGCTGGGATTATAGACATGCACCCCCACACCTGGCTGCATTTTAAGGGTTTTTCACTGAGATGATCACATGGCTTCCCTCCATTTCATTAATACATTCTATCGATGAATTTTATGTTGAATCACCCTTGCCTTCCTGGGATTGATCCCACTTGCTCTTTAATGCACTATTGGAGTAAATTTCCTAATACTTTATTATTTTATACTGGTTTGTGATTTTTTTGTGTGTGATGTCTTTATTTGGCTTAGATATCCAGGTAATGCTGACTGCAAAGAATGGGTTGTTAAGTGTTACAAGTTTTTTGGAAGAGTTTAAAAATGGAAAAGTGTTAATTCTTTAAATGTCTGGTGAAACTCATCACTGAAACTATCTGTCATGGCACTTTCTCGGAGGTTTTTGATTACTAACAAACTTTTTACTTATTGTATAAAACAGCTTTCTTCTGTTACAGTAACAAAATACCCAAAACAAACAATTTACAAAGAGGAAAGGCTTTAGTCCACAGTTTCCAAGGTTTAAGTTCATGATTGACTGACCCCATCTCTTTGGGCTTAAGATGAGTCAGGAAGTACATTACAGCCAGGGTTCATGATAGAGATGACTGCTCACCTCATTGCAGCCAAGAGGCAGAGAGGAGGGGCCAAGGTCCCAATATCCCACTCAGAGGTATGCCTCAATAAATGTACTTCCTCACACTGGACCCTACTGCTTAAAGATGCCACCATCTTCTCAACAGCACTGTAGTTGGGGCCTGAGCTTTTAACACATGAACCTTTAGGGGACATTTTTATGAAAGCTATAACACTTACTAGAGGTCTGTTGAAGTTTTTGTATCTTCCTGATTCAGTTTAGAGAATTTCAGAGCTTTAAAAAACTTGTCCATTTTTTCTAGGTTATCTAATTTGTTGGCATACAATTACTCAGTATTTTCCTAAAACCTTTTTTATCTCTGAAAGGTCAGTAGGAACACCCAGCCCCTCCTTTTTAATTACTGATGTTTTCTCAGTCTAGTTAAAGGTTTACATTTTATCAAACTTCTCAAAGAAACTACTTTAGGTTTCAATTATTTCTTTACTTTCCATTCTCTATCTCTGCTCTAATATTTATATTTTTCTTCTAATATCTTTAGATTTAGGTTATTCATTACTTATAGTTAAATTATTGATTTGAGAACTTTTTTGATGACAGCACTTATAAATTTCCCTATGAACACTGCTAATGTTGTGTTCCACAAATTTTCAGTGTTTTTTTATTGATCTCTAAATATAGTCTAATTTCCTCTTTGACCTGTTAAGTTTATTATTTAGCATCCACAAATTTGAGAATACTTCAGTCTTCCTTCCCTCCCTGATTCTAACTTCATCATACTGTAGATGGAGAAAATATTTTGTGTGACATCTTATTTTCTTAAATGTATTAACATGTTTTGTGGCCTAACCAATCTTCTATCCTGGAGAATCTCACATACATGTGAGAAGAACGTGTATTCTGTTGTTGTTGGGTAAAATTTTGTATAACTCTGTTAGACCTAGTTGATTTATTGTGTTCTTCAAGTCCACTACTTTCTTCAGTTTGTTCCATCCTTGTTGAAAGTGGCACATTGGGGGCTGGGGATTTAGCTCAGCAGCAGAGTGCCTGCCTGGCAAGTGCAAGGTCATGAGTTCAATTCCCAGTACCAGGGGGCAGGGGGAAAAAAGTGGCACAATGAAATGTCCAACAATTACAAAATTTCATATTTATGTTTAAGAAACCTTCAATTCTAGGAAGTTTTGTTTCATATATTTTGAAGTTCTGTTATATAAATACTTTTCACATCTCACTAAACTTTTTATTAACATAAAATGTACCTTTTGTCTACTGTATTTTTAAGTATATTTTATCTTACAGTAGGATTACCATCACAGCTCACTTTGTTACTTTTTGTATAAAATTTTTTTCATTCTTTCATTTTCACCCAATTTGTACCTTAGTATCATGTTTTTAAAGTCTATTCTTCAAATCTATGACTTATGTTTGGAGCACACAATTCATTAACATCTACAGTAACAATTTATAAAGAAGGGTTTACTTCTGCCATTTTATTTGTTTTCAATGTGCATCAGAGTGATTTTCCACTCTTCATTTATCCTATTGCTTAACCAGCTTTTTATACTTAAGCATTCTGATTCTTTCCTCATTTCCATTTATACATACTATATAATTTTATTGTAGTGACCATGGGGATTACATTTAAAATTCTAATGTTATAATAATCTAACTTGAATTTATACCAATGTAACTTCAGTAACCTAAAATAACTTTGCTCCTACAGTTCCACCCTCTCTTTCTGTTGTCACAAATTACATCTTTATACGTTGTGTGCTCAACATAGGTAATGTTTTATGTATTTATCTTTAAAGTTATGTGAAAATTTTAAATGTGAAGTTATAATTCAAAATTCAAACATACTAGCTTTGTATGTTGCCCATGTGTTTTAACAGATAATTTATTCATTCATATGGCTTTGAGTTACGGTCTAGTATCTTTCCATTTCCATCTAAAGGAATCCCTTTAGCACTTCTTGAAAAGCAAGTGTAGTGGTAGTAGACTTACTCACTTTTTGTTTATTTGGGAATATCCTAATCTCTAGATACAGAATTCTCAGGTGATAGGGAGTTTTTCTTTCTTTCAGCACTCTGAATATATACGTCCACTGCCTTCTGGCCTATAAATTTTCTAATGAGAAATCAGCTGACAGTATAACTTACTTCAAATTTTCTTTCAACAGTCTGATTTTAATGTGTCTAAAATATGGGTCCTTCTGGGGTTTACCCTAATCAGAGTTTGCTGAGCTTCTTGGATTTGTAGATTCATGTCTTTCAAAAAACTGGGTAACTTTTCAGTCATTTATTTCTTGAAATATTCTTTCTTCCCATTTCTCTCTCCCCTATGGGACTCCCACACAAAGTATATATTGGTCCATTTAATGATGTCCTACCAGTCTCTGAGTCTCACTTTTTTCATTCTATTTTCCCCTTTCTTAGATTCACTGTTCAACTGTTTAAAAGTTTAACTTCTGCTTATTCTTATTTCTTCTGCTTATTCACATCTTCTTATGCATTATAATAGTAGAATGCTCATTTCAGTTATAGTATTGCTTAGCCCAAGAACTTTTTTGTAGTTCTAAAATTTCAATCTTTTAATTATTATTCTCATTTTATTCATAGACACCCTGTCTTTGTCCATGTCTTCCCTTGTTTCTCTGAGGTACTTTAAGACAGTTGTTTTTTAAAGCCTCTGTCAAGTAAGTCTAACATCTGGTCTTTTTCAGGAAGTTTGTCCCTTTGAATAGGTTATACTTTCCTGTTTCTTTGTTTTGTGTGGGGTTTTTTGCTGAAAACTGGACATCTGAGTATGAAACTATGATAGCTCTGGAAGTTAGATTTGCCTTTTTCTCCACAGTCTGTTTTCATTCGGGTTTTGTTTTCACTTAAAGTATGTAGATATCATCATAAAGTGAAAGCAAAAGGTCTTCTCAGGTCTTTTCTAAACCTGTGTCATTCCCTGAGCCTAGTTAGTGACTCTCTAGATTGTTTTCTGCTTTTGCTCTGGATGTCCTACTTCCTAAATGCCTGGATCCCATAAGAGTAAAAAGAAAGAAAAGCTAAACAGGTGTCATGTGGAAGTCACTCTGACCAGTGGAAGTGGTAACATAGGACACTCAAAGTCCCTATTTGCCTTCCTAGCTCCAGCAAGCTATAGCAGAAACATGAGGATAAGTGCCTGTTACTGATGTGTGGGTTATGGTCAAGAGTAACTACTATGTTCAAGGCTGGAATTCACCAAAACCAAGCAAATTACCAGCCAAGTTTTCTTCTAGAAGCCAGAAGCATTCAAACAAGATGTCAGAGTTCCAAAATAGCTACTTAATTTTAGTTTTGGTCTGTACAACTATTTTTTTAAATTTTATTTTAAAGAGAGTAATAACAAAAAAGAGTAATAGCAAAATACCAACACCACAGATAAAAACAAAAGAAAGCAAAAACAATAAAAATAATATATAGGGTTTCAGAACAAAATGATAGGAATTAACAGTGGCTGTTATATTACATATTGTTATTTTCAGTGAAGTTGCTCAAATTACCAGATGTAAGAATGCAAGACTGATCAAACCATTAAAGAAAGTAAAAAATAAAAACAAAAAAAAAATTAGAAATGATAGTTTCATTAGACAAGATGATAGGAATTCACCAATGGTTGTTATATTGCATATTGTTGTCTTCAAATCAGTTGTTGAGAATACCAGGTACAAGCATGCAAAATTGGCCAAAAAGAAAAAAAAAATAAGCATTAACTGTTCCTTTCAATAAACCATTACACTTCAGCAGTAATCTCAGATATCCTTCTATATACATATATATGTATGTATATATATACATACATTCACATATATGTATTGCCTGCCTTCTTCCTTTCTTTCTCTCCTTTCCCTCATCCCAGTTGTTCCTTTCTTTGAGTAATTTCTTTCCCTTTCATAATATTTATTGCACGTATTGGGTTTTATTTACTCTTTATTTACTCTTTCAGGTTCTTACACACAATAGTGTTTACACATGTGGGCCTGATTTATTTCACATATGAGTATGGACTCTAGTTGTATCCATTCACCTATAAAAGCTTTGCGTTTACCTTTTTCATAGCTGAGTAATACTCCATTGTATAAAAACACCACATCTTTTTTATCCATTTGTAGTTAACAGGCATTTGGGTTGTTTCCAAGATTTAGCTATGACAGGTCAGAACCACTATTATCTAGGTAGAGAGATGGATTTCTGACACTTCTCATTCCACTATCCTCCCAAGGTCAAGCTCAACAGTTGATTTCCATTTAAGTTCAAAAATGTTTTTTGATGTTATTGGGGATCAAACCCAAGGCTGCACACATGCTAGGTAAGCACTCTACCACTGAGCTACACACTCCAGCCCCTATGATGCTCCTTTAAAAATAAAACAATTGTGAATTTCAAATTCGCTAAGAAACTGGTCTAAATTCACACAGTTAGAAAAATAATAGTGATTACAATCCTGGAATGTTCAATTCCAAAGTCCATGTTCTTTCTAATAATTTTTGTCACATTTTTATATATCTGGATTGCAATTTTCATTAGAAGTTATTATTTACAATGACTTATAGTGCCAAACTGTGTTCAGATTTTGGCTCTGTGCCTTACTGTCCAATCTTGTGAAAGGTACTTGTGTAACTTAGTTTTCCTCAAATGTAGAATGAAAATAACATAGTCCCTGTTGTATAAAATTTTTGCAAGAAGTAACTGAGGTGATCTGTATAAACGTTTAGAATAGTATCTGGTCCATTCTTAACTGTTAAGATGTTAACCATAATCTATGAGGTATGACAGAAATATACAGTAAATACTTTAATTTTTAAAAAGTTACTGCAGTAAAAGACATACTGTCATTAATCTTCTTCAAAATACTCTCCCCCATTTCAATTAGCAATAATCGCGCCTCGGATAAACCTCATTGGCTACGATACCGCCACTGCGCAAAGCTTCTCCCCCATTTCAAACACTCATCCCATCATTCTTGCCACTTTCTGAAGCAGCTGTGAAAGTCTTCTTTAGTTAGTGTCTTTCTAAGGTATAATAAAAAATACAGTAAATGATATAGCCAGGTGATATCCAATGGAAAGACAAGCTTATAAAAACATTATGATATGTCCCCATCCACCTATTCATCATATCTGGCACCATGTAACTTCTGGTTCTTCCCCAAAATCAAATGACCATGAAAAGTCAACATTTTGAATTGATCTAGGACATCAAGGTGGCCACAATAGCACACCTAAAGACACTCAGGAAAGAGAACTTCCAGAACCACTTCAGAAAGTGGCAAGAATGAGGGGAGCATTTTAAAAGGGATTAATGACAATCTGTCCTTTATTACAGTAATTTTTGTTTAATTTAAGCATTGTATTTTTCGATCGACCTCGTATAAAAGAGAGGGGTTCCAAAGTAAAGACTCTATAAGTTAACTATTATTAATTAGGGTTTAAAGACTTCAGCTCGTTGTTATTTCAAAACAAATAAAAATAGAGGTTCCCAAAGCAGTAAAGCAGCTTGCTGATATTATGTGGAAATAATGAAACAAAAGGCCTTAATTGAAATTTTGTCATTAAGAATTTTTGGTACATTGCACCATTTGATGTGGTAATCTTTATATGTTTTTAAATTAAATAAATCTACTTATTCTCAATAACTCATCATTA
Source organism: Chinchilla lanigera (assembly GCF_000276665.1). Lineage (NCBI taxonomy): Eukaryota > Metazoa > Chordata > Mammalia > Rodentia > Chinchillidae > Chinchilla > Chinchilla lanigera. The sequence continues at coordinate 18,281,447 of NW_004955435.1, read as the reverse complement.
TGCCTTCAGAAAATATTGGTATGTGTAAACAGGCAATAAAAAGAGTCCTAGATTGTTAAAAGAAATACACCCCTTTAACATGCTGTCCTTCCTACATTAACTCCTTAGAAGGAGTAATAAAAATATTACAGCTCTCAACCAATACTTTGATATAAATATCAATCAATAAGTAATATATAATAACACATACAATAGGCAAAAAACAGAGGGGCTACTAGCAACAGATTTGGCCAAAATCTCCTTTGTAAAACTCTAATAGAAACAATGTAATTATTAATCATATCATACACCAACTATGCTATATCAAACATCTTCAAATCCCATGTTTTATGAAATTCAGAGGTAAATTATTTCTGCCCCAATTACTCTAAAATGTTACAAAAGCATAAGAACTCTGTTACAGTATAGCTTTACTTTATTTCAGCACCGCAATGTTAAATACCATGCACCTATAATATACACATAAATCAAGAAATGCAAATAATAAATGATGCAAATAATAATGATTGTAATATTTTTACCCAAAGATCAGTAGCTTCTGAACTATCTGAATTAACATCAAATTCAAAGATTTTTCTCTTTTTATTATTTTGTTCAATGGGCTTATTCTTTTCTTCTCTTTGCTGTATTTGTAGTTTAGTTGGTGTCTTCACTGTATAAGCCTATCCAAAAATAAAAGGGAATATATTATCTTATCAAATATAACATCTATTATTAGTAAAGAATTTAATAAATCATTTCAAGGAAATTTGAGTCTTGAGTAGTCAGAAATTTCTGTTATTACTGGCAAGAAATTTGGGGACAGAAATTTTGGATAAGGATTTAATTCATATATTTTTGATACTAGAAACTTTTTCAAAGCTCACAGTTACAGATTTTCTTTGTCCTTCCCTTCAACTTACTGAAAACATTTAAGTAATACTAAAAGAGAAACAGACTTCTAGTCTAGTTTCATTCTCTAAATAATACTAAAAAAGAAATAGACTTCTACTCTAGTTTCAGTAATTAATGAATTATGTCTCTCCACAAAACTACTTTTTGGTCTTACAAGGAACTATGTTGGTTTATATTAGATTAGTAAAATAATTCACATTAGTCAGTGAATATACAGTGTTACACCATAACTTTTATAACTACAAAAATATCTTTAGGAAATAAGATCAGTGATTTCGGCAAAACTGCCGGTTATTCTAACACTTCACTTCTATACAAAAGCATAAAAATACTACTAAAAATGAGCAGATTTAGTTTTTTCATAACTCTGGGAATTAAAAAAAGGGTTTTCAGCAACCCTTTATTTAAGTGTTTCTGTAAGAACAACAACCTTTGTGGTGTCTTGAATTTCCTCTGTTCCATTCCTGATCTCTAGCTCTACATTATTTTAGAAAATAACAGCCTAAATTTCTGGTGTATCCTGGTGGCAGTCAACCAACAGAACAAAAGAGAACTGGAATAGTTTGAAAGCTTTATTTCTGAGTATTTGTCATTTATGTTATCTGTCTGATTGTTGTCTGAAAGACCTCACTTATGAAGCTAGCTGCATATGACCTGAGCGTTTAGTCAGGGAAAAATAAAACCTCCTTCCCAAGTACTGTTTGTAGGGGCTGGGGATTTAGCTCAGTGGCACAGCGCCTGCCTGGCAAGCGTGAGGTTGTGAGTCTGATTCCTGGTACCGGAAAAAAAGAAACAAAAAAGAACCACCAAGTACTGTTTGTGAGGATGGGGGACAGCATTACTCCAAAACATGTTAGTATTTCAACTTTGCTGTAATCTGAAGCAGTAACAACTGGAGCAAACAAAAGACTAATCAAAAATCTTAAATGGAAAGTTGAAACATGACATATCCATAGGAACTCTGAAAAACCCTAACATGTTCCTGGAAATACAAAAGGACACACATGTGCATGACTGCACAAACTCAGGAAAGACACAAGACACCCCTAAGCTCTAGACACTAGCTGATCTTGAGAGTTTACAAGCATAAACTGGCAGGTAAGACAGAGGTGTCAACTCCCTGAGTGTTGAAAGGATGCCCTTATATGTACATAGAACCCATTGGCAAAGATTGGTAGATTTATTGATTCCAGGCAGATAAAAATACTTCTATCTACACATTAGCAGAACACTGAGCTGACAAAGTAGAAACTTTGGAGGCACTCCCAACAGAGAATAAAAACTTTATAGGATTATTTTTTAAGTCACAAAACAAAAGCTACAACATGTAGAAATACTAACAAAACATGCAAATAGGGAAGAATTGCATTTCCAGAGCTGTCCCATTATGTTATTTTAAGTGTCTAGTTTTCAATATAAAACTATGAGCACCTGCCTGGCACGTGCAAGGTCGTGGGTTCGATTCCTGGTGTCAGGGGGTGGGGGAAGACAAAACTATGAGAATGTAAAGAAACAAGAATGTATAGCTCATGCAGAAGAAAAAAGCAATTGACGGAAGCCTAGACATTAGAATTACTAAGATTTAATATCAGCTACCTTAAATGTTAAAAAAACTGAATAAAATCATGTCCAAGGAACTAAAATGTGAAAATAATGCCTTGCCAAAAGGAGTACCAATAGAAACAAAAATTATAATAACAGCTGAAGAGAAACTCTGAAAATGAAAGAAAGGTATAATTTAAATAAAAATTCACTAGAGGGCCTCAACAGTGTATCTGAGCATGAAAAAGAAAGAATCCATGAACATAAAGAGTTCAATTGATACGGTTTAGTTTTGAGAAACAGGAAAAGCAATTTTAAAAGTAGAAAGAGCCTTAGAGACTTGTGGGACACCATCAAATACACTAACATTCACATAATGGGAGTTTCAGAATAAGAGCAGAGTTAAGAAAAGACAAAAGGAGGGGCTGGGGATTTAGCTCAGTGGCACAGTGCCTGCCTGGCAAGCACAAGGTTGTGAGTTTGATTCCTGGTACCGGAAACCACCCCCCCAAAAAAGACAAAAGGAATATTTAATAAGAAAAAATGGTTGAAACCACTCAAATTTGATAAACACATTGATCTCCACATCCAAGCAGCTCAACAACCTCCAGCTAAGATAAATTCTATGAGGACCACATTTAGACACATCGTGAACTATCAAAAGCCAAAGCCAAAATAACTGAAAGCAATGAGAAGCAACAATGTAGAATATTGTGTCATCTGCAAATAGTGATAATTTAACTTCTTCCTGTATCTTCATTCCTTTTCTTTCTTTCTCTTGCCTAATTGCTCTGGCTAGTGTTTTCAGAACTACCTTAAAAAGTAGTAGTGGACATCTTTGTCTTGTTCCTGATTTAGAATTAAAAGTTTTCAGTTTTTGATCATTTAATATAATGTTGGCCGTTGGTTTGTCATAGATGGCTTTTATCAGATTGAGATAAAGACCATCTACTCCAATTTTCTGTGGGTTCTTACCACAAATGGGTATGCTTTTTCTGCATCTATTGAGATGATGATGTGATTTCTGTCTGGCTCTGTTGATACAGTGTATTACATTTATTGACATATATGCTGAACTGCATTCTGGGATGAATTCTACTTAGTCATGGTACATAATCTTCTTGATAATTTGCTGCATTGTTTGCCAGTATTTTATTAAGGATTTTTGCATGTATGTTCTTTAAAGTGATTGGCCCCTTTTTGGTTGGATCCTTCCTAAATTGTATCAATAAACTTAATTAAATTAAAAATATATATACTTTTTTCTAGCATATTCATTCAATATAGACATTGACTACTTGCTGTATGTCTGGAATTGGGCTATACAGTAAAGATTAAAAACAAATAAAACATGGTCTGTCTTCTTTAGAAAGAAATACCAAGGTCCAAAAGTACTAAAACAAATCACTACACCAAAACTTAATACATGTACTAATGAAGGGAGGGTATAAACCAATTCTGCAGGCATTAACATGCAGAATCAACATAGCAGAAGGGGACCTGAGAATGGAATGTGTCATGTACATGAATGTAATCATCATTTACTACCCACATGCACTAATAAAAATTTAGAAAATTAAGAGACAAACAGACAACATAACAGGGCTTCAGAGATAAACTGACAGCAGCAGCAGAGCCAGGCTCAGAACAGGGCCTGGCCATGGTTGGGAGGCTGCCAGGTGGTAAAGGCAATGTGAACAGGAGAAATTGTGTGTGCAAAGAACCACACTAAGCTTCTCAGAGATTTTTTCAGATTTATGTGCAGATGACATGGTACTCTACATAGAAGACCCCCAAAACTCCACCAAAAGACTTCTAGATTTAACAACCAAATTCAGGGCTGTGGGGAAAAAGGAACCCTTGTCCACTCCTGGTGGGAATCACTATGGAAATCACTGTGGAAATCCCTCAAAAATCTAGGACCAGCTGTCTCATTTGATTCAGCTATTCTTCTTGGTATCTTCATGAAAAAATTACAAGCATCATATCACAGTAATATATGTGCACCCATGTTTATAGCAGCACAGTTTGTAGTAACTAATCTTTGAGACAGCCCAAATGCCCATCAATGGATGAATGGACAAAAAAGATATGTGTTTTTATACAATGCAGTACTACTCAGCCATAAAGAAGGATAAGCTGGAGACATTTATTGCTAAATGGATGAACCTTGAGCTTATACTCTTAATGAAGTAAGTTTATCACACATAGGTAAATAATGTACTGTCTCTCTGGTGGGAAAAACTGAAAATACGGACCAAAATGCATAGGACATTGTGAAATAGGAAGAACCTGTTCAAAACTAAAGGGGAACTAAGGATGGGAGAGAGGGAATAGAAAGAAGGGAAAAGAAAACATGGGAAAAGAAAGACAAAATAGAAACAAAGCTTTGTAAATAAGGAAAGAAAGAGGGTTTGCAGGGAGGGAAATGGGGTAAAAAAAAAGCAGAATTAAGATATATCATGTACATACAGACTCCCTATGATGAATGCGATCATTATGTACATTTAAAGTGAATCAATAAACTAAAAAAAAATGCTCAAAAAAGAGAAACAACAAATCATGTATGGGCCAGGGATATAGCTCAGCGACATAAGCACTTGCCTGGCAAGCCTGAGGTCATGAGATCGATCCCCGGTACCAAAAAAAAAAACAAATCATGTATGAAGGAGCCTTAAAAGTACAACAGCTTGTTTCTCATCAGAAACTGGAGTGAAAAAGAATATGGATACACATATTCAAAGTGCTTAAATGGAAGGATGATCATCAAAGAATTTTATGCTCACCAAAACTGTCCTCCAAAAATGAAGGAAAAAATAATATATTCCTAAATAAACTAAAACAGAGGATCTGTCACTAAATATACTTCTCTACGCTCTACTATCAGAAAAAATACTATCAAACAAAAGTTAAGGCAAAAAATGACTTTTTTAAGAATAAAGGGTCAATCCATCAGAATATGTTCTAAATACATATGTTCCTAAGAGCAAAACTCCAAAATACATGAACCCAAAACTGAAACAAATAGACAATTTGACATTAACAGTTACAGACACCAAAACCCCACTTTCAATGACAAGTAGAACAGCAAACAAGCTGAAAATACTTTAAAATACTATGAACTGTTCATATATTTATGAAATCTACACATATATGAAAGAGAACACTCTTAAATGGTCAGTGGGTCAAACAGTTGCAAGGAAGTTAGAAAATACTTTCAGGTGTACAAAAATGAACACATACCAAAAGTTGTGAGATGCAGTAAAATCAATACTTTGAGGGAAATCTCTAACTATAAAATATCTCCATTAAAAATTAAGATCAAGAATAAAGAAAAATGGGGTGGGGAGCACCAGTCTTCCGGCTGGCTAGCTTCCTGCCTGGTGGCTCCCACAGGGTGGGCCCC
>NW_004955435.1:18252020-18273876 GCF_000276665.1 Chinchilla lanigera | reverse complement strand
TAAGTCCCCCCTATTATTATGTTATCCTTGTTTTACTCTTTAAAATAAAAAAAAAGAATAGAGAAAAATGACAATTTACAAAATATGATAATTTAAGATTAGATCCTGGAATAAAAAGAGGACATTAATGGAAAAACTGTGAAATCCAAATAAGGGGTGAAGTTTAGTTAATAAGTAACATACTTTGTAAGTTTTTTGGTTTTGACAAATGCACTATATGGTACTGTAAAACATTAAAAAGGGGGAAACTGGGTGAGGAATATACAAAACTTCTCTATTCTATCCTTTGCTCTTTTTCTATAAATTCAAATTAATTGAAAAACAAGTTTATTTTTACAAAAGGTGACCACACAAGAATGAGTACATTTTTAAAGATCTTTTTAAAATACCATGAATGATAAAACTGTAGGAACACTAGAATTTTCATTATTCAGAAGAGTTTGAGAAGTTTAGAAGTTTAACTGACTCAGCAGGAGGCCAAGGTCCTCACTTTGTAAACATCTTTATCCTGCACAAACGGAAGGCATGGAGATAGTGTGAGTGCTACCCCTACCCTTGGGGGCAGGGAGGTTTGCTCTCCCCTTTTTTGCTCTTGTTGCTTTTGCTGTCTTCTTCCACCATGAACTGTTACTCCTCTGACACACCACCTTGCCTTGGAGCCAACTGATATGGACTGAAACCTGCATAAACTGAGCAAATTAAACCTTTCCTTCCTTAATTTTGTCTCAGCAAGAATTTGATACTAGAAAAGTAGGGTTACTGCTGTGACTATACCTGACAATATGGTTCAAGAGGCTTTGAGAATGGCTTGTGGTAAGAGTTTAGAAAGGTTTGCAGACATTGCCTGAAAGAGCTAGTGCTAGAATGCCTTAGACTGTTCTGTATGGGAGATTCTAGTCACAGCTCAGAAGATCAGAAAACTGGTAAAGACCAGGCTCAGGAGGTTTCTGCTAGGAAGAAGTACTGCACTGGTTGTTGGACTCCAGATGACATGTGTTATACCTTGGCAGAAAGTTTGCCTGCATTTTGCTTATGTCCAGAGACTTTGCCTGAGACTGAGATTAAGAGTGGTAGACTAATTAATCTGACAGAAGAAATTTCAAGGCAATCTAATGTTTTAATCTAAAATTTCTAGGTGGTAGAATGGCTATTGTTAGGGGCTTTTAGCCAGATTTATGTTGGCAATCAAGAGCAGAGAGCCAGCAGAATGTTTTAAGATATTGTGAGTTCGGCCAGAAAGGAAGTTCCATTAAAGCTGGACTACAAAGACAGACCTGAGGAGATCTCGATTGCTGACGAGGAATAGGAAATATGAAAGATGGCATGAGGGCATTACAAGAACCAGCAACTCTCCACCCTTTGAAGCTTAAAAAATGCAAAAGTGAAAGACTTTGCTTGAGAAGAAAGCAGCACAGCATCCTGTTCCAGAATGGCAGTAGCACGGAAAATTTGTTCCTCAGAACTGGATTCAGGCTGCCCAGAAATTCAGGCTCTCAACCCCTACAGCCAAGAGAGAGGAAAGCCTGGCTACTGTTCCACCTGACAACAGACCCTGGCATTATCCACACGGTACTGGTTTTACGTGTATGCAGAATGCAAGAGTTGTGGGGTTAAGAAGGCTTCAAACCTTGATTTCAGAAGGCCTGGGAGGCCAGGCAGTATGCCCCTAAGAGGGCAGTGTATGAAGCTGTGAGGGTAAAGCCAAAGGTACAGTGATGACCCCCAGAAGTTTGGAAAAGCCAGGAACATGGATCATCTGAGGAAATCTACAAGGAGCAAAGTGGGCCCAAAAGAGAAGCCATGGGAGCTTACTACCACCAAAAGTACCATAAGGGTGGAGCCATCTAAGCCCTTTAGAGCTCCAACTTGTCACACATTACCTTAGATGCTGCATATGGAACTGTAGGACTTAATGTTTGCCATGCTGAATTTGGACTTGCTTTGGTCCCAATCCTTTGTATTGCCATTTGCAACTTTTGGAATGAAAATGTTTATCTTGTGCCAGTGAATGCTGGAAGTGTTTAACTTTTTTCACTTGTAGAGGAGCTTGCAGCTAAGAGTTTGCCTTACATCTCAGAGGAGACTTGGAACTTGGACATTTCAGCAATGCTGAGGCTGTTAGGACTTTGGCAACTCATAGAGAAAGACTAAATACTTTTTGCATAAAGGGATGTATATGAGTCTTCAGGAAGCCAGGGAAGAATGTTATGGTTCTAATGTAATATAATGTTGACAGACTTAATACTGGTTCTTAACCATTGTTAAACTTATGTTATAATGTTCAAATTGTGAAATGGTAAGAATAAGCATGTATTTTTATCTGAAAACTGGTTTAAAGAAATGTGTCTGCTTGCCAAGTTGACAAGGAGTGGATTGTAATGGTTGCTATATTATGTCAATTGGAAAAGTTTTAAAAAGTAACTAAGAGAGCCTGGAAACTACCCAAATGTTTCTTTTTTTTTTTTTTTTTTTAATCTTTTTGAGATAGAGTCTCACTATGCAGTTCAGGCTGGCCTTATGTTCACTTTGTAGCGTAGGCTGGTCTCGAACTTGCAGTGATCCTCCTGCCTCAGCCCTCCGAGTGCTGGGATTACCGGAGTGTGCCACCACACCCAGATTAAAAAAACAGTATCCGGTACCGGAGAAAAACCAAAAAAAAAAAAAAACAACAAAAAAACAAAAATAAAAAAACAGTATCAAAATAACAACAACATAGACAAAAACAAAACAATACTACTGATAAATAAACTGTGATAATCACACAATGGAGTACTACATGGAAGTAAAAATAAAGAATACAAGTTCAAGCAAAAATAATAGATGAGTCCCATAAACAATACTAAGTTAAAGAAGACCACATAAAAATACATATTATATGATTCCACTGTAGAAAATGCAAAAACAGGTATATCTCATACTAGAAGTCGAGAAAATAATTAGCCTTGAACAAGGGACGAGTGACTGGAAGGGGGAATAAGCAGCTCTTTTAGTGCTAGTAATATTCTGTGTTTTATTTTTTTTTTTGGTTTTTCTCCGGTACCGGGAACCGAACTCACGACCTTGCGCTTGCAAGGCAGGCGCTTTGCCGCTGAGCTAAATCCCCAGCCCAATATTCTGTGTTTTAATCTGGACATGGTTTATAAGGTTATGATTGGTTTAATTCATTTTGAATATTTAAGATCTGTGTCATTACACTAAAAATATTTGAACTAGCCAGGCATGATGGCACACACCTGTAAGCCCAGCACTTGGGAGGCTGAGGCAGGAGGATCACCTTGAGTTTGAGACCAACCTGAGCTACAAAGTGAGCTGAACTACATAGCAAGACCCTACCTCAAAAAGACAAAAAAAGAGAAATATTTCAACTAAATTTTTGAGAGGTTTTTCTTAAAAAGAGATCACTGCATACTGTGAACATTATGGGAGTAAATATAACTGAATAATTGTAAACAAAGGCTTTTTTAAACTGCATATTTTACTAATTTTCATTATTTTCACAAGATGGATAATATTGTACATGTAAATCAGGATGTGACTGGAACTCTTTAGAATATAAAGCTGGAGAACAGTACAAGTAACTCATATTCTAAAGAAAGCAAACTATGATTGAGGTCTGCTCCTTCTGTATATCTTATTTAAAAATGGGAGAATAGGCCTAGTAGTCAACATACACCCATCTTCTTCCCAATTATTTTAAGGAAACTGAGAGAGAAAGGAATAAAATTTTAGCTTAGAGAAGTAGACATAGGTTGAAATATACCTCCCCTCAACTCTCAAAAGAAGGGAGGCAAAAATGCCAAGATTTTTATAAAGATTAAGGGGTACCTTCAAGGAGAGACTGACATCTCAGTAGGATAGAAACTTAGGCAGCAAATTTCTTTTTCTGTTCACTGAGTAGAGGCAAAGGAAATTAGAAATGAATGACAGAGAGGAAAGAAGAGTCAGAGGGAGAAAATTCTGCACTGTCACTTAGCATGCCCAAGAACTCCCTTATGGATTAAGTAAACATGTGGAAGATAGCTAAAACCTTGCTAGTGGCCCCTGCTCCAAGATGATTGATAAATAAAGGGCTCTAGCAGCAAGCTGATATGAGATAAAGAGCAAAAGGAAATAATTGGAGTGATACTGTAAAACATCAAGTGAGAACCAGACTTCCCACATCAGAGATTTAGACATTGGAAAATGACCAGCAAGTTATGGAACTTGTCCAATATGCCACTATAGACTTAATGGCACAGTAAAATGCAACTATTGCATGCTCACATAACATAAAAACTGAAATCTCAAGAAACTAGTTTATATGTGTGCTTTTTTGTCTTTTTGAGATAGGGTCTCAGGCTGGCTTTGAGTTCACTTTGTAGCCCAGGCTGGTCTTGAACTCACAATGATCCTCTTGCCTCAGCCTACCAAGTGCTGGTATTACAGGTGTGTACCACCGCACCCAGCTTATATGTATGTTTAATACTAGATATGCAGTATGTGATATCAAAGCCTTACTTTTTAATTAATAAAAAGTATTACTACTATTTGGAAATGTTAACCAACCTTTGGAACCGGCGTAGATAAAGTGCTTTTGGAAGATGTCCATATATAGTCTCTTTTATCTTTGGATTTACCATAATCAGTTGATAAGAAATTTCGAGATACATTTTGTGAAGGAGTTGCTTTAGAATCAAATTTCCTGTAACTAGTTTCAGGTGCTTCCCATGAAGACGTCTGTATTTTCTGCATTAAACAAAAATGAGTAAAATCACCATTAAAATTAAAGGTTGTTTTAATTATTTATTTCTTTAATTAAACTGTAGCAAGTAGTAAAATGCGGAAATAAACTAGAATTTATCCCCAAATTTATTATTGATTAAACTTTGTACTGACTATTATTTTAAGGAATACTTGCCCATTTAAAATGAATATGGTTGGGGCTGGGGATTTAGCTCAGCGGCAAAAGCGCCTGCCTGGCAAGCGCAAGGTCGTGAGTTCGGTTCCCGGTACCGGAGAAAAACCAAAAAAAAATAAATAAATAAAAAAAATAAAAATAAAATAAAATAAAATAAAATGAATATAGTTAACTGTGAGCTGCTAGAAAAACAAACACCCAAAGTCTATTAACCAAATTTAAAGATAAAAGTGTGTGGCAAAAAGCTTTAATCTGTGGTTCTAATAGTCTAAAAGCCAGAGGGCAATTTATTCTCATTTTCATTCATGCTTTTTCAAATATTCATACTTCTCCTCATCTATAAAAATATCGGCCTTTTAAATATATAATGTTTTCAGTCACCTTCAAAAAATGGGAGAAAAATCACAAAAATGAAGAATGAAATTTTCAGGAAAAAAACTGAGAAAATGATTATTTGTTTCAATTCTAAAAGTAGGCAAACCGCAAACTTACTTTAAATACTTAAAACATTATTTCAATTCACTTTACTCCCTTTTTTTCTCTATATCTCTATATAAAGCTTCCTTAGCATCTAACCTAGCTTTCCAGTAAATGCTAGTAATAACTGCTTTAGTAGAAACCTAAGTGAAACCCATGCTCACCACTTTCTGTTTTACTCCTTCCTTAGTTCATCATTATTTCCATGAATACAATCATGACAACCACTCCCATGAAGGATGAAACACACATACAAAGGTGTTTGTCTGGATGTCCCCCTAAAGCCTGAGGTCATGAGGGATGGGCTTTTTGGAGGCAGCTTAATCTACAGTTTGCTATTCGTTCATGGTCTAGTGCTGGGATTGGGGTTGAGTGCTACACTTGCCCTAGGGTGGACAGCCTGCATACAATATACGGGTGAAAAAGAGCCTTGCTCCTCTCCTTTTGTTCTTGCTGCTTTTGCTGTCTTCCACTGCCATGAACTGTTGACCCTCTACCATGCCACCACACCTTTGAGCCAACTGATTATGGACTGAAACCTCCACAAACTCAACTAAATAAACCTTTCCTTCCTTAATTTTGGGCATTGGGTACTTTGCCTCAGCAATAAGAGAAGGATAACCAAGACAAAGGGCTACATGGACAATACTTCAAAAACTTGGTGGCTGAACTTATAATGATTTCAAATTAGGAGACTATAAAGTGCAGACTTAGGAAGTGATGGCAAGTACTATTTAAAAATACTTAAGTAGAAGCCATGTAACATACTCTTTTCTCCTAGATATTTTACTTTCTTATAAGTAGCTAAATTTCCAAGCATCTCTATACTTAAATTTATCCACTATATAAACCTAAAGAACTAAATGCGGTGTGTCACAGCTTTTTTGCCCAGTTCTAGTGCTCTATCACTTCATAATCACTTTTGCAGTAGGTCTGAGTTTTAGCAGCATTTTTCAGAGTTGCATTTCTATATAGTTTTCCTACATTTTTATTGTGGTTGAATGCATAATTTTGATTAATTTTTTTCTCCCTAGATTCATCAGGGGTCATTCTTGGAACTTCCAAAATGCTAAATCTTCCTGAAAAAATTTTCCTCCTAATAGGCCTAAAAACAGCAATTTACACTGTGCCACCATCTTGTGGCTATATCAGGGAATTGATAATGTCCTGACAGACTAAAAGAAGTCTTCACCCATTAAAGAATATTTATACTTCTTCATAATACATCAAGGAAACACACACTTCCTTACAAGTTACATTTGTTTCTGAATGCTATATTTCCAGTAATTCACTACTATAGACATGCACTTTTTGCAGTGAGACTTTGTCTCAAAAAAAAGGGAAAGAAAAGAAACTGAATACAGAATAGCTCTTTCTTTATGCTACCCCTAACCCTGAACAAGAAAAGGACACATTTGCTCTGCTTTATGCATAAATTTACAAAAGCAGGGCATCAAATGGGTAGATCTGTCCTAGTCAAGCTTTACTTATAACACAGTAAGTAAATCCATCTAATCAGGGATTTAAAAAACTGAAAAATTCTCTTGACTTCAGTTACAAATCACTCTTCAATATTAATTTATTAACAACAAAAATACTCTGTTGGGTCTCCTCTGTCTTTCTCAGACAAAGTTCAGAACTTGAGCATAGACAATAGAAATTGGTTAACTGATTGAATGACTGATTTCTGAGACAAGGTCTCACTATGTAGACCAGGCTGGCCTCAAACTCACAGCAACCCTCCTGCCTCAACCACTGGAGTGCTGAAATTACAGGAGTGTATCACTATATCCAGCTCAGAATGTTATTTATTTAGTCCTCTCAAAACTTAAATTAGATATAATCTAAATACAAGCTTTAAAAGGCTTTTGTTCAGGGTAGGGGAAAGAAGCAGGAGTTTGCGAAGTAAGACAAGCACTTTACTACTTAGCTATACCTCCTCCAAGCTTTAGAAATTTTTTTATGCTTATACAATTTTTTTATTTTATTGGTACATTTTAGATACACATAATAATCACATTCATCAGAGGGAGTGTGTACCTGTACATGATATATCTTGATTCTATTTTCCCCAATCCCCTTTCTTCCTTTTAACCCTCTTTCCCTCATTTATAAAAGCTTTGTTTCCATTTTCTTTGTTCTATTCTTCTTCTCCCTTCCTTCCTTTCCCCCTCCCCTACCCCTTGTTCCTCTTCCCATTTGAATATTTTCTTCCTATTTCCCAGTGGCTATTACAGGTCCTTATTTACCCTTTCAGTTTCTCACAACACAGAAATAATGTGATATTTAAACATGTGCATCTGAATTATTTTACTGAAGAACATGAACTCTTTTTCTTTTCCCTTCCTTCCTTTCCCTCTCCTCCTCTTTTGTTCCTTTTTTTGAACAATTTTTCCCATCAAATGTTAGAAATTTTTCAAGAGGAAATATAGAAGTACCTAATTTAGGGTAATCAATAAGAATTATAAAGACTCTAAATCTCCAAATAACAAATGTTTTAAAGTTTGTAGCTAATGACTTTTAATTAATAGCAAGAAATAATTTTGGAAAAAAATTCTGAGATATTTTAGATGTTATTTTCCTACTTAAAATTAACTATGTATATGTCAGAAAAGGAATTATATAAATCTCTTACCTTGTCTTTCTTTTCTTTTATTGTACCTATGTTTTCTTTCATCTCTCTTCTGAGTTTTTCCTATTAAAAATAAATATCAAATATATGTAAGATAATCACTACCATCATGAAGTCTTACTATGAAAATTTCCACTAGTAACTATTAATAAAAAAGAAGACTAACTTCTCAATCTTATAAAATAACAAAAAGAAAAGCATTAAATTAGTTTCTTTCTACAAAGGTGTGATTTGGTTTTATTTTTTTCTTTTTATTCTGATATATTTTTGGTGTATAACTATAGAAAAGATGTCTTCTAAAACTCTTAATTTCAACTTTCTTATTTTAAAATGAAGTGGGTGAACAATATCATAGGGGAAAGGATTTGGACAAGTAACTGAACTATGAAGAGTTGCAAAGAAATCCAAAATATATGGGTCTTTACAGGTTAAATCAGCTTTTTCCCTGTGTGCTGAGAAAAGATACATTTCAGTGGGACTATGAAATAAACAAAATTTCAACATGACATAGAGATGAGGGATTGGGGCTGGGGATTTAGCTCAGCGGCAAAAGCGTCTGCCTGGCAAGCGCAAGGTCTTGAGTTTGGTTCCCGGTACTGGAGAAAAACCAAAAAAAAAAAAAAAAAAAGAGATGAGGGATAAAAAAGGGAGAAAATGCTAAATAGCAAAAATAACCACAGGAGTGAAAAGGATATAACAGTAAATAACATATAACTCTACTAAAGAACTGGGCATGTGTATAAAGGTATTCAAGATAAAAATGAAGAGATGTGGTCAGAGTGGGAAATATAATAAATTACGGAATTTATTCAGTAGGAAAAAAGGAATTAAAATGTAGTATGCCTATAATGTGACAGACATCTGTAGAACAAAATTGCTGCAACCCAGGGAGCCATAAAGTTCTCAGAAAAGGGATATTCTTCCCTTTTGTAGAACTTTAGATATAAATCAAACATGTTCTGCCTGCCCATAATGCCTATACTAACTTCTATCCTTGCTGAATGCCTTCCGTACAAAATGGTATCCTCCAACAGTATTACTTTTAACCAGAGAACTCACTTCAGTATGAAAAGAACTGGCAGTAAGCTGATTTAATAGTATATATGGTTGTTTGTACAGGGTCTTGCTATGCAGTTCAGGCTGGCCTTGGACTATGTAATGCAAGCTGGCCTCAAACTACTGGCTATCCTTCTGCCTCAGCCTCCCAATTTTTGGAATCATGTCATGTGTCACCATTCCCATTATATTTACTGTTTTTATTTTGTATTCTACTATCCTCCAATAGTTGATCTTCGGCTATAATGACAACTGAGGACTACTGTGAAAGGCTAAAATGTGGTCTTGTTCAACGAGGTGTATTCACTAAACTAGCAATACTACACTGACTCTAAGAATATCTTGGTTTCCAGAGGACAAAAAGAGAAAGCAGACTTCCAGGAAAATGGCAGAGTGATAAGCAGCGGCAAATTAGCCTCAAGACTGGGAGACCAGACCCTGGAGTATAGCAACGTGGGAAAGAGAAAGGGGGATGTAGATGTCCAAGACTGAGGAAAGTTCTGTAGAGAAAATTAGAGCCCACAAGGAAAACAAGATGAGGAACATCAATGCAGAAGAAGGTGGCAAACTGCACATTCTCCACAATACCCAATTCACAGCATGAGAGAAGTGACTCAAGACTATAAAATGGTGCTGGTAGGGGTCCCTAGAGGCCTCCACAGAGAAAGCCATCGGTGGAGCAGAGCAGAGGATGTGGTGGGCTGCAGTAGCTGTTGAATGACGCCAAACCAAACATGTCTAGGATAGTGTGATTGACAAGACACCATTTTGGGGTGGGGCCAGCTGAACCTAGAACTCAGAGCAGCCCTGGGTTGGATTCATCTTGGGGCTCCCACTGTCAGGGTAAGGTGCAGCACTGGGAGAGGCACAGGGTTGGGGAGCCCAAGTGAGCTGGCAAAAACACCCATAGTGCTGTGGGCTGAACAAACTCGGTCATAGGCCCACAACTAGAGACTGGAATCAGCCTGAGCTTCTGCAGAGCTGAAATGGCACCCCACCATATTCCTACTACAGGTTTGTTGTGACTATACAGCACCCTCACCCTAATCCTACAACTTGTGGGGATCATAAAATACAGAATCGGGTTCTGTCTGCCTCCTTGGCCTACCAGTAACAGAAGAGGCAGACCCTGAAATGGACCTTACCATGAAGTTGTAGACCCCAGAAGATAATGACAGGCTTGAAATGACAGAGAAATCTCTTTTTGTTTAATTGTATATTCCTGTCTTTTCATGGCTGTGGACAGTTTTTAGGGGTTATTTGCTCAGTTCATTTTTGTTTCTTCTGTTTGTTTCCCTCCTACCTCCTTCTCCAGTCTGCAAAAGCTTAAGCAATCTTCTTTTGTTCTTCAACTTTGCTTCTAATCTCTTTCTCTTCTTCTAGTTTTCTGTCTATTCCTTCTTTCTCTTTCAAATTTTTGCCCCAGCAGGTAAAATCACTCAATTGAGGGGATATTTCCTGTATAAAATTTTCTGATTTGTTTCAGATTTTGTCATATAACTATAAATCTTGTTCATATGGTTAAAGGTGGGAAATTAATATGTACCACAGCAGTTTGTCATTTTCTGGGCTGTGCTAGATTTTATAATGCCAATACAACATACCAGAACTGATGGGACACACTAAAATCAGTCCTACAAGGAAAATTTATAGTGGTGAATGTCCACATCAGAAAAACAGAGCTAGCTCAAATAAATAAATGAATGTTGAACCTCAACCTACTAGAAAAAGAGCAAGTTAGACCCAAGGCACATATAAGGGAGGAAATTGTAAAAGTCAGGGCAGAAATTAATGCAACGGAGAATAAGGAAACAATATAAAGAATCAATGAATCAAAGACTTGGTTCCTTGAAAGATTAAATAGACAAATGATTAGGCAACCTTATCACAAAAGGAAAGAAAAGACTCAAATACATGCAATTAGGAAAGAAAAGGGTGAAATCACAACAGATCTTGTAGAAATCCAGACCATCAATACCTACTTCATGCACCTATACTCTAATAAGGTAAAAAACAGAATGAAAATATTCCCAAATATGTATGAATCACCAAAGCTGAATCAAGAATGTATAAAAATTCTAAACATTCCAATATCAGTAAATGAAACTCAAGTAATAAAATAACCTACTAACAAAGAAAAGTCCAGGTCCTGTTGAATTTTCTAAGAAATTTAGAGAAGATCTAATGCCACTACTCCTCAAACACTTTAATAAAACTGAAAGTAAAGCAGTACTCCCAAACTCATTTCTGGAAGCAAACATTATGCAGATGCCAAAACTAGAGAAAAACCCAACAAAAACAGAACTGCAGACCAAGCTCTTTAAAGAACTCATCGGCAAAAATCCTCGGTAAATTGATAAAGAATGCAGCAAATCATCAAAAAATTATACACTATGACCAAATAGGATTCATCCAAGGGATGCAGGAGTGGCTCAACACATGCAAATAATTGAATGTAACACACCACATTAACAGAACCTAGGACAAAAACCATAGGTCATCTCAATAGATGCAGAAAAAGCTTTGACAAAGTGCACAACACATCTATGATTTTTAAAACCCTACAGAAAATTGGAACAGATGGTCATTATCTCAGTATGATAAGGGCCATCTGTGACAAACCAACAGCCAACATTATCTAAATGGTCAGAAACTTAAAACTTTTACTCTAAAGTCAGAAATAAGACAAGGATGTCTACTATCACTACTTCTATTCAATATAGTTCTGGAAATATGAGCCAGAGCAACTGGAAAGCAGAAAGAAAATGAGTAAGGATAGGAAGGGAAGAAGTTAAATTATCATTATTTGCTGATGACCTGATACACTACATTGAAGACCCAAAAACTGTGCCAAAAGACTTCTAGAATAACCAAATTCAGTAGTGTAGCTGGATACAAACTAAACACTTAAAAATCAACAACATTCCTGTACACAAATAACAAACTCACTGAGAGAGAAATTAGGGAAACCATACCTTTCACAATAGCAATCACATTAAGAATCCATCTAACAAAAAATTAAAAAATCTTTACACTGAAAACAACAGTACTCTGAAAAAAGGAGATGGAAGAGGATATCAGAAAAGGGAAAGATATTCCTTGTTCTTGGGTAGGAAGAACTAAATTCTTGAAAGTGGTCATATTTCCAAAATTTTATACAGATTTAATGCAATCCCAATCAAAATACTATTAACATACCTCACAAAACTAGAGAAAACAATCTCTAAATTCATTTGGAACCAGGAGAGACATAGAATAGTAAAAGCAATTCTGGACAACATGGACAAGACAGGGGGCCCCACAATCCCTGATCCCCAGACCAATGGAAGAGTAGAAGATGTAGAAACAACGTCAAACATACCCAACCACCTTATCTTTCACAAAGGGGCCAAATGCCTTTATTGGAAGGAAGAGAGCCTCTTTAATAAATGGTGCTGGGAAAACTGGTGTTCCACATGCCGAAGATATCTCTCACCACGCACGAAACTAAAATTGAAATGGATCAAAGATCCAAATACTAAAACAAAAATACTTAATCTGTTATAAGACAGAAGAGGTAAAACTCTTGAAGATACAGTTGTGGGAAAAGGTTTTATAAACAAAGCCCCAATCTCACAGGAAATATTACAAAGAATCAACAACTGGGATCTTATATTAAAAAACTTTTGCACAGTAAAAGAAACCACCAACAGAGTGAGGAGACAACTCATAGAATAAAACAACTATTTTCCAGCTCTTCCCCAAAGGATTAGTACCTGGAATATGTAATGAACTAAAAAAAAAATATCAGACCCATCAAATTTAAAGACCCGATCCAAAAACTGGCACCTGAAATGAACAGACATTTCTGAGATGAAGAAGTATGAACAAATAAGTATTTTTAAAATTGGTCATGCAAGTGATGCAAACTAAAACAACCACTGAGATTCCATCTCACTCCAGAAAGGCTATTATTACAAAATCAACCAATAACAAATGTTTATGAGGCTGTGGGTAAAAAGCAACCCTTCTGCACTGTTAGTGGGAGTATAGACAGGTGCAACCACTGTGGAAATCAGTATGGAGATTCCTCAAAAAAATTAAAACTACAAGTTCTATTTGACCCAGCTATTGGTACCTTTCCAAAAGAATTAAAAGCATTGAACCACTGTGATGCTATAATGTTTATATAATGTTTATAAACCATGTTCATAGCATCACAATTTATAATAGCTAAATCCTAGAAACAGCCTAAATGCCCATCAACTGATCAATAATAAAGATGTGGTTTTTTTTATACAATGGAGAACGACTATGCCATAAAGAAGGATAAACGAGATATTTCTAAGTAAATGGATGTACACTGACACCATAGTATTAAGTGAAATAAATCACACACATGTTTAAATATATTGTTTCTCTTATGTGAGAAACTGAAAGGGTAAATAAGGACCAAAATGTATAATAGATATTGAGAAATAGGAAGAAAATGTTCAAATGGGAAGGGGAACAAGGGAGCAGGGAAGGGAAAATGGAAAAAGAGTAAGAAAAAAATAGAAGGAAAAAATGGAAACAAAGCTTTTCTAAATGGGGGGAACGTGGGTTAAAGGGAAGAGAGGGGATTGGGGAAAAAAAGTACAAAGATATATTATGTATAGGTAAATTCTCTATGATAAATATGATCACTATATACATATATACATACATAGACACACACTGTATGAATAAAATTAATTAAAAGCACAAACCATCTCTACAAATGCATTGTCTCTGTAACTATGATTTGCTGCTCTGGAGATGTTAGTCTGATACAATATATGTTTCCAGTGGTGATGGCTACGTGATTATGAGTTCTTTAGTATCCAACAGATGTGCTCACTATTTACTCTGAATAAGTAAAATTATCCAACAAGTTAGGAACAGACACTGAGGAAATATACATGCATATCAATAAGCTAATCTGAAAAAACAGCAATATAAGGTTCCAATTATATAACATTCTAGAAAATACAAAATTATGAAGATAGGAAAAGAAACACTTTTTAGAGGTTAGGAGAGAGGAAGGGATAAAGAATGAAAGCACAGAAGATTTTTTAGCAGTAAAATTATTCTATAAGACATCATTGTATAGTGTAAAATCTTACAGAATACTTAAAGCAGAGTGAACCCTAATATAATTGTGCAGTTTGAATAATAGTACCTATCAATGCAAGTTAATCAGTTCTAATAAATATACTACTCTCTTGCCGGGGAAGGCTTGGGGGGTTACCTGAGTCAACATGGGAATTCAATATACCTTTTGTTTAATTTTGCTGCAAACCAACCACCACTTTAAAAAAGAAAACATTTTATTCAACAAATCTGAGTAAGAAAAATGTGCCTGTAATTTGGTCAGGCAAGTAGCAAGTTAACTCGAACCACTACAGTAGAGAATAACAGCCTCATGATCATGCTTCAAACCTAAATAAACCTACAAATCTACAACTTTCTCCAAATAAAAAGGAAGCCTGATACTCTGGAAACACTCTGTAATAATATCACAAAAAAAACTACCTGCGTTCTTCCTATTATCTTGTGAACTGAGAACAAAATACTAAGATTTATAGATAATTAAACACTGATTCTAACCAAAAGAATTAAAAGCATCAAATCACTGTGATGCTATAATGTTTATATAATGTTTATAAACCACGTTTATAGCATCACAATTTATAATAGCTAAATCCTAGAAACAGCCTAAATGCTCATCAACTGATGAATAATAAAGATGTGGTTTTTTATACAATGGAGAACTACTGTGCCATAAAGAAGAATTAAAATGGAGATATTTAATTTATAAACATAGATATTAGTTTATAGATATTTAATCTACAATTAATCATAGTTTATAGATATTTAATCTACAAACATTGATTCTAACACAAGTTCTTAAGGATCTACAATGTCAAAATTATTTCTTACAGTCACACTATAAGCATATCAGGGTCAGGTGATGAATGGAATTTAATCGGGGTTTATTTCATGAGTTCATGAGATCATAAGCTTAAACTGAGCCCATGAGGTCACAAGCCTAAACTATGATTTCCTTAGATTCTGAATGTACAGTTTGAATAAATTCAGAGAGTTATAATCTGCATATTCATTTTAGCTACAGAGAGAGAGAGAGCTTTTATTTATTTATTTATTTATTTATTTATTTTAAAGATAATAGGAGGGAAACATTAACAGACATACAACATTTTACAACATATCACAAGCACAGTACAGACAATACAGAGTTACAAACAAAGTGGTAGGGAATTAACAATGGTTGTTGTTTACATATTGATATCTTCAAAGTGGCTTCTCATGAAAACAGATATAGACATGCAATACTGGTCAACCAAAGACTCATTGACAGTTTCTTTCAGCATAGAAATAGAAGACAGAAGAACAACCATGTTAACTATCCTGTACATACATACATACAAAATTTCTCCTTCTTTGAGAGAGAGCTTTTAATACGGGAAGGACTAACTGAAAGACCTTCAAACTCTCTGTTCATAGATAGTAAATAAACAAATTCCTTATCACTAGAAAGATATTAAAACCTCATCAAACTGGAATTATGTAAGAAAGTTCCTTTACCTTAATCTCATAAAACCTATTTTCATTAAAAATTAAGACTGCCATCTGCTAACAGATGGTTAACACTAATTGATTACAATGAGATTATTATACTGACTGGGATAAAAATTAAGGACTAAAATAAAAGTTGCACATAAAAGAGAAGCTGAATTTCTATAAATATAAAGCTCAAACTAAACATGAACAGGAGTCATGCTTAAAGAACAGAATATACATTTTATATATCATGAATATGTAAAATAATAAAATGAATATTAAAAGTATACACACACACACACACAGGGGAAGATAAGGTAGGATTATATATTATCTAAAAATATACCACGAGTAATTTAAAAGACTGCCAAAGACTCAACCAAGGTTAAGAAAGAATGCAAAAATACATGAGAGAAATACAAATAGCAAGTTTCAGTGTAAGTATCACAGAACGCTGACTGAGGCAAAAGAACAAATATAAAAGAGAAGGATGACAACATGTGATTTCATCATGTTGCTCACAATGGTGTGCAATCTAAAACTTATGAATTGTTTATTTCTGGAATTTTCCATTCAATATTTTTGGACCACAGCTGACTGAAACCACAGAAAGTAAGACCATGGATTAAAGGAGAACTACTGTTATCTGAAAATCATTTATCTGATGCTATGGTGTGAATATTTGTCCCCTCCAAAACTCATGTTACAATTTGGTTGTGGTTATAGCAGTGTTAAGAGGTGGGACCACGGTGTGATGGCCTTGAGGGGTCTGTGTCCTCATGGGTGGGATTAGTAATATAAAACGGCAAGTTTAGTCCCTTTGTGTTTTTCTGCCCTTCCGCTTTTTGCATTCCTCCTCTCTGAAGGATGTACTAAGAAAGCCCTCTCCAAATGCTGACATGTTGATCTTGGATTTCTCAGCCTCTTGAACTGAACTGTTAGAAAAGAAAGTTTTGCTCCCTATAAATTACCAAATAACAAATACTTTGTTATTGCCACACAAATAGACTAAGACATCTGACCAAATGACAATTAGAATACATAAATTCTCAAAAATCAACAGTAGAAACCAATCTAATCAATAGGTAAAAAAGGATGAACAGATATTTCAAAGAATAGGTTATAGAAAGGTAAATGGGTATTTGAAAAGATAGTTAACATCCTTATCCATTAGAGAAATGTAAATTAAAACCACAAGGAAGTATTAGAACAAATCTATCCAAATTTTGTATTTATTTTTTTATTTAAAAAAACAACAATGAAGATAAAATCAGAACAACACAAAAACATAAGTTGTTGTTGACAGAGATGGAGAAAATGGGCTACTTATATACTGTTGATGGGAATATAAAATGGTACCACCACTTTAGAAAACAGTTGGGCAGTTTCTTACAAAAACTAATGTACAACAACCATACAATTCAGCAATTACACTCTTTGGTAGCTATTTCAGAGAGAGAAAAACATATTCAAATCACAACCTGTATACACAGATGTTCATAGCAGCTTTATTCATAGTAGCTCAAACCTGAAAACAACCAGATAATCTTCCCTAAGTGAATGCTTAAACTGTGGTACATTCAAAGGCATACTACCTGACAATAAAATCTACTGATACTTGAAACAACCGTAGTAAATTTCCAAGCAATTATGAGCAAAAAATTCAATCACAAAAAATTATTATTCCATTCTGGAAATGGCAAAATTATACGAATGGAGAACAGAATAATGACTACCAGTGAGTAGGAGGCAGAGGAGAGAGTTAGGTACAGCTTTGAAAGTGCAACATAATATCCTGGGCTGGGGATTTAGGTCAGCGGCACAGCGCCTGCCTGGCAAGCTCAAGGTTGTGAGTTCAGTTCCCAGTACTGGAAAACAAAACAAAACAAAACAAAACAAAAAAAGGGCAATATAAAAGATCTTCACAAGAACGGAACTGTTCTGAATCTTGACTGCATCAGCGTCAATATCCTGTTGTAATACAGAACTAGGGTTTTGTTAAGATATTACCATGTGCAGAAATTTGGCTAAAACTACACTGGCATGAACAACTTTCCTCCTGTACGTTTTTCATGATCTGTTTTGTTCATCTCAGAGGATTGTAATATTTACTTCTACTATATTTTAGAGTAAAGAAAATGCCAGAAAAGTTCTATTAAAAAAAACAAAAGGTTACATAATACAATAAAAATGAAAATTAGAAAAACCTCAAGCAACTGTAATGTTAAAAGTTTTTCCTGAAAATTTCAGGACCAAAGAGGGATTATCCTCAAAGTACAGAATACACTGGAAAAAAATAAGACAAATCAAGAAAACTCATAGCACAAAACACAGTGTTAAAAAAAGAAAACCTAAGTTGGAGAGAGAGAAGGAAAGGGAGAGGGAAAAGAGCAAAGAGAGAGAAGAGCAGAGTACAGCAGAGGGGGAAAAATTAAACTGAACGGTGCATTTGTGGAACAGTTTTAATCTTTTTTGTGCTCTTCTGTATGATTAATAACATAAAATGATTTTATAAAAATATTTTATAAAAAATATAAATTGATGTACACAATATGATCCCTCTATCAATGAGTTCTGACTAAATTGCATTGTAGTAGCAAATAATTCCAAATCTTAGTGGGTTCTATCAAAAAATATTTCTCATTCATATTACATGTTAATTACAGGTTGTTTTTAATATCATTGTAAGGACTCTAGGTGGTAGAGCAATTTCTGTCTGGAACATGATAGCCTTGAAGACCTTTTGGTGAGTGTCTTAAAGCTTCTCAAAAATGCCATTTTGCTCATATTTAATTGACTAAACAAATCATTTGATCAAATCTGGAGTCAGTGAAATATATAAACCTCCCTTTGAAAGGGACCTCACATCAAAACAACCTAAAAGAAAACAACCTGCAACCCAGATTGGTGTATACTGCAAAGTTATCTTTCAAAATAAACATATTTAACTCAAAAAGAAATTCATAGACAAAGTAAAAAGATAGAAAACAATATCCATGCAACGGGAACTCAGAAAAAGGTAGGGATAGCTATTCTATTTACAAAGTGGATTTCAAGCCAAGACAGATCAGAAGATACAAAGAAGGTCACTACATACTTGTTAAGGGAATAACCCAAGAGGAAAAGATATCATAAATACATACGCACCAAATATCAGCATACCCAACTAGACAAAACAAACACTAAGGGATATGAAAAATCAAATAAGCACTAATACAATTGTAATGCTGGCCCTCAATACCCCTTTGTCATAAACAGACAGATCAACTAGACCAGTGGTGGCAAACCTATAACCCTCATATCATGGTGGGCTGTTTGTATCACTGAAAGCTCCAAAAGGTTTCCCATGACTGCACTAGAAAATAATCAACAAAGAAATATCAGAACTGTACCAAACCTCTGAACTTAATGGACTCAGTATATATCTACAGAGTGTTCCACTGAACAACGCTAGAATATACATTCTCAGTAGCACACAGAACTTTCTCTAAAACAAACCACATACTAGCTCACTAAACATACTTAAGTAAATGCATAGGAACTGAAATTATCTCATGCATATTATCAGATTGTAACACAATGAAATTGGAAGTCAATGGCCAAAGAAACCACAAAAACTACATGAACACATGGAAATTAAATAATAACCCCCCTAAACAACCAGTGGGTCACAGATGAAATTAAAGAAGAAATTAGACAGTTTCTACAATTAAACAATAATGCCAATAAAACATACTGGAATTTATAGGATACAATGAAAGCAGTCTTATGAAGGAAATTTATACTAGTGAATTCCCACCTCAGAAAAATAGTGTACTCAAGTGAGTAAATACCAGTAATAAATACATACATACATATATACATAAAAGCTTAGAAACAGTCCATATGCCCATCAACATATGAACAAAGAAAATGGTTTTTATATACAATGGAATATTACTCTGCTATAAAGAAGGATACGTTTGAGATATTTTTAGGCAAATGGGTGCATCTCAAGACCATAATTTTAAGCGAAATAAATTGGACATGCAAATTTAAATATTGCATTATTTATCTGTGGGAAACCCAAGGGGTAAATAAGGAGCAAAATGGAAGTTAGGTATTAGGAAGAATAAAAAACATGATCAAATGGGAAAGGGAGTAAGAAGAGGGGAAGGAAGGGGAAAAGTGTTAAAAAAGTGAATAGAAGGAAAAATCTGTAAACAAAGCTTTTGTAAATGTGGAAGGGAAGAGGGGATGAAGGGAAGGGAGGGAAATGGGAAAAAAAGAAAATCAGGATATATTATGTACAGGTACAAAATTTCCTATGAGGAATGTGATCATTTTGTATGTCAAGTATGTGCTAATAAGAAAATCATGAACTTTTAAAAAAATGAAAGGGACCCCACAGGAAAGGATAGTATACATTTTGAATAATACACTCTACCATCAGGCCCAAAATTTTAATATATTTATGTGTATATTTGGTTCATGTGTATGACAGCATTTGTATTTGTATATAGGTATGTGTGTATACATATGTATTCATAGATAAATGATCAGAAATAAACACAATACTAAGTAAACTGTGACTTTCAACCATTCTTGATATACAAATTAAATACACTTCTAAAAAAAGAAAACATTAAAGAGCTCAACAGGACCCAACTCAGTTGTTAGAGCAACAGCTATATTCAAAAACAGGAGGAGATGAAAGTTGATAAAGTAGACAGTATTACATACAGGTACTCTTTCTAGAAATTTGTTTAAGATCAGAACAGAGATTAGTATTTACGGAGCAGGTAAATGTTTTAAGACTTGTTTAAAGATGGAAGTCTTATGTATGTTTATTATCTTGAGAATAAGAAATTGAAGATCGCTGAGTATTTAATAGAGAACATCAAAAAGTGAGGGCTGGGGATGTAGCTCAGTAGTAGGACCTAGCTTCCATGAGTCCCTGGGTTCAATTCCCAGCAAGGAGGGTGGTCACACATAACAGGACATCAACAGACCCAGAAAGGCTCTTCTACTGATACACCAAAACAGTAAGATAAAAGTATGAATATTATTACAGTAATCTATTTGGTCATTTCTTTAATATTATTGAAAATATAAAAGTTGCGAAGCCTGTGTTCAGATAGAGAAATCAAAGATAAAACACAGTTCTAGCCTTTGAAAAGCCTGCAATACTGTATAATCAAAGGAACAGACTAAAGTAACTTTTAATGTAACAATGCTACACAAAAACTTATATACAGTCAACTTACATTTTTAGATGAAAGTTGTATAAGATTTTTCCACCAATGGAAAAGGATGAAAAGAATTAAATGCAGGAAAAAAAGTTAACAAATTTGCAGAAGTTTGACATTGAAAGTATATGTTAAAGTGCTATAGCTTGATTAAGTTGTGAGGTTTCAAAGCCATGGAAAGTAAGACACACATTTGCACTCTAGACATTCTCCTTTCTTACTATGTGATTATGAGTAAATAACCTCCCTAAAAATCAGTATAATTAGTATTGCACACAACATTATTGAAAGGATAAATTTGATATAAGTAGGATACTCAACACAGTGCCTGCCATTAAAAAGGGAAAAAAATAGTATTTATGTTAAAATGAGAATCAATTCACTTTGTAAAATGCAAAATGCTACCCAGATATAAACCATTTTTTGAAACAATGACTTTAAAACTACATTAAATAGGGGCTGGGGATTTAGCTCAGTGACACAGCGCCTGCCTGGCAAGCACAAGGTCGTGAGTTTGATTCCCCATACTGGAAAAAACAACAACAAAAAAAACTACATTAAATATATTAACATTTTCATGTGCAAAAATATTTCTCAAATAGTTATAGAATTTTTTTTCTTTTGGTATTAGAAATTAAACTCAGAACTTTATGCTTGCCAAGCAGGTGCTGTGCCACTGAGCTATATCCCTGGCCCCACTTATGGAATATTTGAAAGTATTTTTAATCTTAAAAGTCCATGTATAATCCCAAGTGTTTGACAACATTTAATTGAAGGAATGTGCTAAATACATTTTTTTCTTTTTTCCCATTTTTAACATGGAAAACTTTTTTTATCTCTAGTTAACCAAATTTATCAAATTAATTCTAAAACAATATGCTTATAAAAATGCAAAGTTATACCTAAACCCTATAATCATTTAACCTATAATGACATAAAACTTACTTTTTCTTCTCTTTCTATTTCAAGTTGCTTCTTAACAGA
>NW_004955435.1:18208950-18251920 GCF_000276665.1 Chinchilla lanigera | reverse complement strand
TTTTTTTTGGTTTTTCTCCGGTACCGGGAACCGAACTCACGACCTTGCGCTTGCCAGGCAGGCGCTTTTGCCACTGAGCTAAATCCCCAGCCCCTCTCCTATATTTTTTAAGACTGAAAATGTGAACTAGTTTTTCAAGTAAATTCAGCCCTACAGAAATTTACTAATAAAATATCTCTTAAAAAGTCTGCAGATACAAAGGTTGTAAGTAGATTCACTTAATTGTTTAGTTTTCTCCAAAAGAAAGATTTAACACTAAATCTATCTGTCTTCATCCTCTCCTAATCTCCTTCTCTTTCCCCAATCAGAGCTTGAAATTTACTTAACTGGACCTTGTAACATTTCATTTGAAAAGAAAGTTTGTTCTAGTATTTCAAAAAATAAATTAGAAAACCACCTCAGAAGATCTGTAAGAACCCTTTCAGATAAGACCATGCTTCCATAGCTCAAAAATTACCACTTTACACAATACTATTTTTACCACAAGCATGCTAACATTATAAAAACTGGCTTTTAATATTTCTTCTGTATCTCACCAAAGATGCTCTCAGAGATGACAGCTCTTGTTCTCTGCTCTTATAAAGTCCTAATTCTGCATCTCTTTCTTCAACAATCTTGTCATACTGGTGCTGCATTAAACAAAAATATATTAAAACAATAATTTTGTTTTATAATACCATTATCTAACCACATGTAGTATTTTAAAAGGATGTTTATCACAGTACAGATATATAGTTTTTTCAATTATATTTTTTCATTCAAATAATCTAAAACTTATTCAACAGTAAATATCAGTCTTGGAAATAATCTAAGGGTGTGAAGTAACTCTTTATTGGAAACATTCAATTTCACCGTTTAAAAAATATATCAGAAACACCAGAATTTCTCAGAAAAGTGGCCAACTCCAAATCTGGGACAGAAAACACAAAAGGAGCCTTGAAAATCCTGTCATGACAAAAAGTAAGTTACCAGAAACTATTATCATCAAGTCAGTAGGAATTACTAGCCAACTTTGAAAGACATCTACTGGGCAAAGGTGAGACAATTTAAGAATTAATATGTTATGTTTTAAGAAACATAACAAATTTGTTTAAATGTATGAGTTCATAATGTTAATTTTTGAATTTTCATTGGTTACATCATAATAATGTTAGATTCAAGCAACAATTTTTAAAAATGAATAGGTAGGCTACTGTCTCTACAAATCATGAGGAAACTAACGCATATTTTCCTAATAGAAGAATTACTCTAAACAACCACAAAAAATAGATGACACAAACAGTAAGCCTTTCAAACCATTTATTCTTTTGTTAAAAATTACTTAGCCTAGTAAGCATTAGATACATGTACAAATATTACACATGACACAAATATTAATGTAGAGCATATTGGGTATGTATTTAAATAAAATATAGAAAGTACTATAAAACTACTAGAATAATAGATCAGCAGATATTTGCTCTAGGATGTAACACCCAAGCCAAGTTTTGTATGGTTAAGATCTGAACTTAGAGAAATGTAGGATCCAGAGTATTCCAGCTCTAATTAGTCACTGTTGTATAGACAGTAATTTTTGTCTGACAAACCAGAATACTATCAGGAGTTCACTATTTTTGCACAGAAATATGACTTCAATTAGTCATTTTTTCTAATCCCCTTCCTATTCCCTCTCCCTACCCCCTCTCTTCCTGCAGTGTGAATTGCAAACATGTTACTAATAAAAAAAATTTTTAAAAACAAAAATTGATAATTTTTATTGTATGAAAGTTACCTTATGTTTTTCCATAAGTGCCACCATCTCAGCTATTTTATGTTGACATCGTATATCCATTTCTTTCTGTAATTTTATTGCTTCATCAGCTCTTAATGTTGCCTTCTCAATCTATCAAAAAAACAGTATTTCTTAAAATTAATGCGTAAAAAACAAATTTAACTTAAATGTAAAAAGCAAAGTGTATGTCTTATATAAAAATGGAAAATTCAAACACCAGGAAATTAGAAAAAAAACTGGTAGAAAATGCATCACTGTTATGGCTTGTATCTAGATGTACCCCTGAAGCCTCATACATTCATAGGTTGGGCTTTTCAGTGGTAGTTGGATCTAGGGTGTGTGAATATGGATTAAGAGTGTGAGAACTAAATTAGTCCACTAATTGGTTTAGCATAGTTCTGGGTGTGGACAACGGGAAGGCCCATCCTGGGTGTCAGTGGCACTACTCAAAGGGCTTATAACCTGGATTGGACAAAAGGGTAAGAAGCTTGCTCCTGTTGCTGCCATCTGCTGCTCTCTGCCTTCTGCCTGCCAAGCCAGGGACTGTTTCTGCACCTCTGGCATGCCACTCTGCCTTGGAGCCAGCCAACTATGGACTAAAATGTCTACAGACAGTGAGCTAATAAAAACTTTTTGTCTTTTTAATGTGTGGATGTTAAGCATTTTGTCCCAGCAATATGAAAAATAACTATGACAATCACAGTTCTGGATTATTTCCTCGTGTTTATATTTATAATAACAGGGATACTTTTAGCTATAGTAGTTGACAACTGCTCCTAACATGAATTTATTAAATCTTTCTAAAAATCATAATTTAAATTTAAGAATCTTTATTATTTTTTTCTTTAAATGCTAATGAATATAGAATTGTATTACAAGTTCTAAACATATTTAGTTTTTCTCACCTGTCCCAAAAGATTTTCTTCTAGTAATTTTCTATCCTCAATTTCTTTTTGGTAGTTGTGAGTCATTTCTTCCAACTTTTGTCTGGTACTTTCTAGTTCTAATTCTAATTTACTGACCTTTTAGTAAAGAAAATAGCATTAATATCAGTAAATAGTGGATCAGTAATATCAGCATTAAAGCAAAATATTTCACATTCATTTTGTGGTTTTGTTAATATTAAAACATTACTTATTCACGAAAATTTTGGTTGGTTTATTTTTCTTACATTTTTCACATGGAAAGATGTATTTCATTTTTCACAATTTTATCCCCCAAAATACATATTTGTCTTGACAAATAATATAAAATAAACAGCTACAAATTTATTTTAATGCATTTCAACTGGTTAATTTCAGTTCTCTATGCTTTAGTATGAAAAGTAACTGTTTCAGTTGGGCAGAAAATCTATGCATTCAAAAACAAAGCAAATTAATGAGATTAGTTTTCCATAAAAAAGAAACACCTTCAATTTCTACTGTTTTTACATTATTTGTATAAACCTTTACAAAGCTCTGAGTCAAATGTAACAGTTACCAAGAGAAATGTGCCCTCAGTTAGAACGCATCCTCCAGATTCACTTTTATCTTAGGGATGAATTAGAATTGGGAGAGGTGTATTTGACAGGAACAAGACATGGGGAAGGAAGGCATGGGTAATTTAACAATGAATCAGACTCTATTCTATAACCATTAATGAACCACCAACTATATCCATGAATTAACCAATACTGCTAAAGGCTTCTTCTACAAGACCTCTTTGTTAGTTTTCCCTATTGCATCCTCAACTGTAACAAATATTCTTAATACTTATATTCTTTATTCTCTTTTAATTATAGTTTTATTGAATTATGGACCCCTGAGTACTGTTTGGTTTTGAACTTTAATTTTTACAGTATATGTCTTGTTTTTTTCATTCAACATGTTTTAGA
The DNA here is from genome assembly GCF_000276665.1 of Chinchilla lanigera. Classification (NCBI taxonomy): domain Eukaryota; kingdom Metazoa; phylum Chordata; class Mammalia; order Rodentia; family Chinchillidae; genus Chinchilla; species Chinchilla lanigera. The sequence goes on along the minus strand of NW_004955435.1, from coordinate 18,248,276 downwards.
TATTTACCTGTATAAAGTTTGTTTTCTTTGCTTAATAGTGTTTCATTGTGTGAATAGAGCACATACTTAGCTATGTTTATCAATTGTTTATAAACACTGAATAAAGCTATGAATGCTCTTGTACACACCTCTTGGTACAACTGTGTAGAACTGATGTTTCTTTGCTTTCTAATTAAACAGAAATTATTAACCATAGTATATATGAATTTATCAATGTTTTCAAATATAGTTGTTTTTACCTTGTTTGGGAAATCTATCCCCTAGTCCTAAAGAAATTCTGTCATACCTTCTTAAAATCTGAAGTCTTGCCTTTAACATGTATACCCTAAAGGAACTCCTTTTTGCATGTAGTTTTAATACAAGAATAGTCAAATGCTCCAGCGATATGTCAAATGACAAATGTATAGATCTGCAGTACAGCCTCTGTATTAAGTCAAGTTTGCATTTAGGCATGAACTTTTTTTCTCTAGGGCTCCCTCTATTGCTCAAATGGTTTGACTACCTTCATGCAAATATTATGCTGTCTTAATTACCCTAGCTATACAAATAATCTTTATATCTGGTAGGACACCTTTCCCACCTTGCTCTTCTTAAAGATTGCTTTAGCTATTCTTAGCCTATTCTTCTTATACATAAATTTCAGAATCAGATTGTTAGGTTCTAGAAAAACCCCTGCTGGAATTGTAACTGAATACAGATCAATTATAAGCAATCCAACATTTTATTTTTCATATATAAATATACATCAGATATTCTCAAATTATATTTTTAATAGCTTCCTGCAGGTGTTTAAAACTACTGACTCCTGTGCAAGTATCTAATAACCTTACTAAACACACCTAATGACTGTATTGATTCATGTACAGATAGATTTTTTTGTATAGAAAATGCTTTCTAAAATATTTTAAATCAATTCAATTTCCTTACTAGAACTATTTAGGCTAGTTATTTCTTCTTGACATTATTTTAATTAATCCATTTCAATTTAACTTTTTTCAAATATATTGCACTAATTATGTTCCCAGTGCAAGTTATTACCTTTGGACTTTGATAAAAATGTGATTTCTAGATTAACAGAACTTTTAAAGAATATACTCTGTGTAACTCCTTTGAATTTTATGTAGATAGACACATCTATGACATCCCAATACATATATAAAATCACTGATAACTAGTGTTAACTGTCCTTGAAAATGCTATTTCCCTCACTTTTTTATCCTCACTTGTCCAAAATTCTTAAAAGACAGATATCTGGTGGACATAATTCAAAGTAAACAGTGTCTACTTAGTACTTGAGAATATACTGTCTTTATTTTCTAATTTAAATTGTTGTTTGCTAAGATGATCATTCATTAATGATCTTCCAATATCTTGGTAGCTATTTTTGATACCTCTCTGTGTCTAATATTCTGTAGTGTTATTACAAGATTTTAATTTTTCCTGCTTAGTTTAGGTCTTTATTTTTATATCTACAAATCCATGTCATTCATCAACTGTATATATTCTTAGAAATTATTTACTCCCCAATTTACTGTTTCCTTCATCTTGGACAATATGTTAACATGCAAAATTTAATAATATTTTAAATCACTAAAACAAATGACAGTAACAACATAATACAGTAGTATTTAAGACAAGACATAATGGAGATGATATATATGAATGCCAAGTTTACCAGTAAAAAAGACAAAGACTTCCAGAAGGGATAAAATTATCAACTCCAACAATATGTTATTTTTAAGAGACATGTGAAACATAAAGATACAAGCCAAGCATAGTGGCTCACACCCCTTCTAATCCAGCACCCCGGGAGACGAAAGATTTCAAGCTCAAGCCCAGCCCAGGCAACTTAGCGAGATTCTGTCTCAAAATAAAATATAAAAAGGGCTAACAATGTAGCTCAGTGTAAAGGCCCTCAGTTCAATCCCCAGTACGGAAGGAAGGGAGTGAGGGAGGGAGGGGACAAAAATAAAATTTGAAAAACTTACCATGGAAACAAACACAAGAAAATCGGTATAGTTGTAAGAGAAAAAATGTTCTAAAACAAAGAAGTACTACCAGAGATAAATGTAGTATCTGTTTTAATAAAAATTATATATAAAGTACATATTAAATATTAGAGAAAGTTGTATCATATATATATATATATATATATATATATATATATATACCATATATGCTAAGTAATAAATAGATATCTAATAAAACAAAGTTGGGAGAACTAGAAATAACATAAATCCACAATTGTGAAATTTTTAACACATTTCTCTCAGTCAAGTAATTAATAAAACATAAAGGGAAACTCTAAGATATAGAAAGAGAAAGGATATATAAACTTAAAGATGACCAGTAATCTTGATAATGGAACACCCCATAACTGTAGAATATACATCACTGCTCGCTACATAGGCCTATTTACAAAAAGTAATCTTATACTGGGTCATCCAACAAATATCAGTAAATTTGAAAGTACTGAGTCTAGTGTGCTCTCTAAAGCTAAAAATCACAATAAAAACATAGCAACGCCTTTTAGTTTAGAAATTAAGAAATATAGGAGGTTATTGAGCCAGATAATACTAATTCACTATATTTCAAAATCTATAGGATATAGCTATAGCAATGCTGAAAGGGAATTTTCATAGCCTCAAAATGGGTATATCAGACTAAAAGTTAATTATCTAAGAATACATCTCAAGTTAAACACAAAGAAAAGAAATAACCCAAGGTGTTATGCTTCTTAAAAACTTCCAAAGCTGACAAGCTCCTAAGGACCTTGATCAAAAAAAAAAAAAAGAACGCACAAATAACCAACACCAGGAATGATAAGACATTACTACAGATGCTACAGATAATTTTCAAACTATAGAAAATGCAGATGTACTGAGTGAAACCCAGAAAATTACAGTTTACCAAAATTTAAGCAATGTAACAACTGAGTAATACAACTATTGATTAAATTGTCTGAAAAATTAAAAGCCGCTCCAGAGTAAAATCTACCCCTATCAATGAGTTCAACTTTATTAAGCTGTAATTTACATGTAACAAAATTCATGATTTTAAGTACAAAATTTGATTAAACTTTGGCAAATGATATTGGAACCCAGCCACAAATAATGTAAGCATAGGGTATGTGTCCTGTTTTATGCAAGAGAAATTTAAAACTTGCTCAGATTTTATTAGGAATCAATGTGTACTCAAGAAACAAATCAAAACCTGTCTGGCACTCTAGGAAAGTGATGGCAAACTTTTTAGAGCTTTCAAAAATGATACAAACAGCCTGCTGTGGGACATTTGTCATAGGTTTGCCACCACTGCTCTAGGCAATGTAATTTTTTGTTTGTTTTGGGGTTTTCTGTTATGTAATTTTGGCCTCAAAATCAAGGCAATCCCCCTGCCTCAGCCTCCTCCTGAGTGTTGGGATTACAGGATTGTGCTACCACATCTGTCTTAAAGAGAGAATTACTGATTTCCTTTTGCTCCTGGTTCTCTCCCCAAATGGATTTTATAGTAGTACATATTTCAATGTTGTTGGATTAAAAAAAAGACATTAAGAATCAGGGTGTAAGGGGGGCTGGGGATATAGCTCAGTGTCATAAATGCCTGCCTGGAAAGCGCAAGGTCATGAGTTTGATCCTTGGTACTGCAAAAATAAACATAAAAAAAAAAAGAATCATGGTCTAGCTGGGTGTGGTGATACACACCTGTAACCCCAGTACTTTGCTAGGCTGAAGCAGGAGGATCATTCAGCTCTTTGTTCGCTGGGGCTACAAGGCTGAACTGAACTATAAAGTGAGGCCCATTTCAAAAACAAAAAAAAAAAAATCAGGGATCTGGTGCAGTCAGAATTATACCTTTTTCTTTCTGGGTTCAAAAAAAAAAGATACAATTTCCATACTCTCAGGAAATTTGCTTATACTCCTTCCCAGACAACCAACAGCTCTGCTCTATCTCTATAAAATAGCTCTGTCTATTCTAAGACTTCATTTGCAATCATGCCAAATTACTCTCATATATGAATTAACATTAAATAATAAGCATTTACTAAAATAAATTTATTCTTATGCCATTATTTATTTCAGATATAGATTATGTCAACACATTAGAAAGGTCATCCATGTTCCTGAACATATCAATAGATCTTTTTATTTCTGAGACTATTTCATAAAACATGTATTCCTAGCTTGTTTATACAGTCTCCTGTTAACAGATATTTGAATTTTTTCTGTTTTTTATTGTTGTGGATAAAGTTGCTATAAATATTACTGTACGAGGCTTTTCGAGACCATGTTTTCAATTCTCTTATTTTAACATTTATAGGAAAAGAACTGTCAAGTCATCGAGTAGATGCATGTTCATTTTTGGTTTTTCATAGGGGGCACTGAGACAGCATTTTTGCTATGCAGTTCAGGCTGACCTTGAACTCACGGCAATTCTCCTGCCTCAGCATCCCAAGTGCTGAGATTACAGGCCTGCCCCATTACATCAATTTTGTAAGAGAACACCAAACCATTTTCCAAAGTACAGTGGTACCTTGGTTCACAAACCCATTTGTTTGCAAACAATCTGGTTCTCAAACAGCAGCATTTGGAAAAATTTTGTTTTTGTTTGCAAACTGCATTAAATGACAAAATGACTGCAGCCATCTTTCCCAAACAAACACAAATGTGGCCATCATTTCCAATATCATAGAACAAATTAGATTTGTGAACCAAGGTACCACTGTATAGTAATTATATTATCTTATACCCCTACAGAAATGTATGCAGGTTCTGGTTAATCCATATCATCATTAAAGTTTGTTGTTGACAGTACTTTTGTTTTTGTAATAAGGTCTTACTACGTTGCTAAATTGTCCAGGCCAAGTTCAAATTTGTAATCTTCCTGCCTCAGCCTCCCAGAGTGCTGGGATTATAACTATGTACTATAATGCCTGGCTCACTGACTGTTTTTAATTTTATCCATTCTTGTGGGCAGGGCCCAGTATAATAGGTATGAGTCACAGAAAGCCTACCACTTAGTTTCATGCTCTATTGCCACTATTTTGACATCTTAAATCATTTTTTTATCTATGTGTCCCACATTTTCATTTTGCAGTGAGCTTTGTATACTATATAGCTGGTCATGCTTAGTGGTATCCTATTGTGGGTTTATTTTTCATTTATCTTTTAACTAAAGATGTTGAACATTTATCATACGTTAATCATTTCTGCACTTTCCTTTGTATTTATCCAAGTCTTTTGATCATTTTTTTAATCTTTTAATGTGGAAAATACCTAACATAAAGTTTTCTACTTTATAATCATTTTTAATTACACAATTCACAAGTTTTATTTTTTGTTTTTGTCTGTTTGGTTGGTTGAGAAGTCTTCTTTCATTTTTCCCTCTGTCCCTCTGCCTCTGTCTCTCATTCTCTCCGTGCTAGGAGCTAATCAATCTAATTTATATTTTAAAAGAATAAATTTTTGCCTCTTTTTTGTCTCTCATTTATTTGATCTTTCCTTTATTATTTTTCTGTATTTTCTGTGGATTTAATTTGCATCTTTTCTTAAGTTTCTAGATGGGAACCTAGATGATTTCTTCTTTTCTAAAATAAATACTTAAACCTATATACATTTCCTTTATTTGCATTTTACAAATACTTATTTTTTACCATTCATTTTTAAATAATTTCTGATTCTGTGATTTGTTCATCCTATGAATTATTTTCTAGTGTAATGTTTCATTTCCAAATAGTGGAAATAATATTTTATGATTTCTTATTTCTGATTTCACTCTATGATAGAAAGAGAACATACTTTGTGAGACTTCAGTCTTTTGAATTGTATGGGAATTTGTTTCATACCCCTGTCCTTGTTCTATCTTGTTAAATGTTCTATGTGTACTTCTGCAGAATTTATAGCTTCCAGTTTAGAGTTCTATAAATGGCAATTGTCAAGGTAGGTGAAAGTGCTATTCAGCTTTTTTGTTGTTGTTGTTGTTGTTGTTGTTGTTTTCCAGTACCCAGAATTGAACTCACAACCTCGCACTTGCCAGGCAGGCGCTGTGCCGCTGAGCTAATCCCCAGCCACCGGTTCAGATTTTCTATAACCATAAAGATTTTTCTTCACTTGTTGAAAGGATTTTATAATCTCCAACTATGACTATGAATTTCTCTCTCATTTTAGTTGGTTTTTGCTTTGCCCTAATGTATTTTGATGTCCTTTCATTACTGTATGTACAAACATATTCATGATTAGTATTATCTTTCTTATTGACATCTTTATGATTATATGACATCTCTCTTGACCTTTGATAACATTCCTTATCCCTTAATCTATTTTTTGTGTTATTAAAATAGTACTCCACCTTTCCTATGTTTACTGTTGGCATGGTATATGGTTTACCTTTCCACTGTTTACTTTCAAACTCTTTTGACTTTTTATTAAATAAAATATGTCTCTTATAGACAACATATAGCTTGGTCTTGACTATTTTATCCAGACCAACAATCTTTGCCTTTTATTACTATATTACTCCACTAATATTTGAAATACACATACACTTCAGAAATACTGTGTGTTTGATTCCAGACCACTGCAATAAAATATGTATTAAAAGAGAATCACACAGAATATTTGGCTTCCCAGTGCATATAAAAGTCATGTTTACACCATATTATTAAATTTGCAAGAGCACTATGTCTAAAAGAACAATGTACAGACCTCATTTAAAATTGTATTGTTAAAAACTGCTAATGGTTATCTGAGTTGACGGGAAATGGTCACAAAAAGAATTGCTCAACACAGTTCTCTCTCTCCTCCTCCTCCTGCTGTGTTGAGGACACAGTGAAATGATAATTGTCTATGAACTAGCATGCAAGAGTCCACCAGGTATCAAATCTGCCTGTGCCTTGACCTTAGACTTCCCAGACCCCAGAACTGTAAGAAATAAGTGCTTATTGTTTAAGACACTGAAGTCTATGGTTCTTTATTATAGCCATCCAAACTAAGATAATAACATTTATTTCTATTATTTTGTAGTAGTTTTTTTTCCGGAAAGGGTAATATGTACCACATGCTCCTTGAGTTGACTCTACTACTTCAGATAGATAGATAGATAGATAGATAGATAGATAGATAGATAGATAGATAGATATAGATAGATAGAGAGAGAATGGTTATGCATACTTTCCTGTTCATTTGTGCACTACGGTTATCATATCTCTTAAACACTACAGTAACCATGTTTTTTTAGTTTCAAACATCTTGAAATTTTTAGTGTAGCACATATATCTTTTAAAATTTAGAAAAAATAAAAATATGTAGCTTTCCTGTACACGTGTACCATTTCCACTGCTTTCTATTTCTTCTATTGTTCCAAGTTGCCATCTGATGTCACTTTCCTTTAGTTTGAAAAATTCCTTTAGCGTTCTTGTAGTGCCAATCTCAATTTCAACTTAATTTTACAGTTATTTTTGCTGCATACAGAATTCTGGATTGATGATTTATTTCTTTAATCATTTTACAACTGTCATTTTTGTGTCATCTGGATTTCATTGTCCTTTTCAAAGTCAGGCATCACTTGTATCACTATTCCACAGTGTGACATTTTTCTCTAATAAAATTTTCTCTTTATCTTGTTTTAAATTTGACTAAGATATGCTTGCCTAGGTATAGTTTTCTTTTATATTGCTTTGAATTTGCAGAGGGCCATAGACCTTTAATGTTTTTATTTAAAGCAAGATTTTAGAAATTCAAATAATTTTCTTTGCCTCCTCTTTCTCCCCCTCAGGGACTCTACATACTTAAAATCACTTGATAGTCCCCCTTTTTTAAAAAGAATCTTTTTCTGTGTTCCTCTAGCTAGAAATTTCTGTTTTATCTAGCTTCAATTTCACTGACACATTATTCATTTATCTTAATGTACTCATAGGACCATAAAGAACTGTTTCTTGGTTTGGTTTGGTATGGTTAAATGTTTCATTTTTCAGTTTTAGACCTTTTATTTGATTCTTTTTAAAGTTTGTTTCTTCACTAAGATTCCTCATTTATTCTATCATTATCATTATATTTTCCAATCTCTGAGTTTGTTTTTTAAAAATCTGCCTGTAAGACATAAAAAATTCTAACATTGGGCCAGGGAGCTAGCTTAGCAGCACAGCAAGCCAAAGTCCTCAGTTCAATTCCTAGTACCAAAAATAAATAAATTAATTAATTTAAAAAATTCTAGCATTTGAGTTACCCTAGGGTGACTTTTTATTGGTTGATTTTTATACTATTGGTAAACATCTGTTTTGTCTTCAATTTGAGGCTACTACAAGTAATGTTTCATAAGCCTAGGACTTTAAATTGTTTTCTACAAGGAGGATGGTTTTCAAACCCCTGTGCAGCAGGATAATCATATATGAATCTTTTTTAAATGTAAATTCAAAACTTAATCTCATTTTAGAATGTATGGGTAAGGAAGATGAACACACATATATAATGTACACACATATTTTAAGGAGATTAAAGGATTTTAAATTATTTACATCACAGGTGAGCACTATATCACAACTACAGACTGATATCTTCAATCCAAAAAGACAATAATCTTTGAAAGTAACTATTACAATATAAATAAATGGTGTAACATTCATTTCTAAATTCTCACATATTTATGAGTATTTTTTAAAAAACTAAAGCAGTCAAATACCTTTAGCTCATAAACATTCAGTTGCTTGCTTTCTGCTGTCCCCTTTTTTTTCAAGGCCTTATTCTATAACAAGTCAAAAATAGAGAATTATATTTAGTACTAAGTAACTTAAACTTAAATAACTGCCACTGACTTAAATTATTACTGAAAAGAAAGTATTATTCTCTAAAACTAAGGCAAAAATACTGGTTTGAGAGGCTGGGGATTTAGCTCAGTGGCACAGTGCCTGCCTGGCAAGCGTAAGGTCATGAGTTCAATTCCTGGTACTGGGAAAAAAAAAAAAAAAAAAAAACCAAAAAAAAAAAAAAATACTGGTTTGATGTTAAGAATAGATACAAGCAGTACCAACCTCCTGCTGAAGCTCTTCAATATACTTGCTTTTGTTTTCAACTTGTTTCCTTAAATTGTTACACTAGAAAATTATGAGAAATTAGTTTTTTATCCAATATTCCCGAGAAAATAAACAATTTTAGACTAAAAAAAATGTTGCATAAAGTAACATAAAGCTCACTTCAAAAGTCATGTGTTAATTTCATTAATGTAAAAAATTATGTAGTTACATATTTTAATAAAGTTTATAAATTTAAGATTCTTAAAACTTATTAATCTATTTCAATAACATGAATTCATCTATTTTAAGTAAATGTGCTCTGTGGTCAATCCCACACAGAAGGCTGAATTATATTACTAAATAGCTAATGAAAGGCAGCTGCCAAAGCTAAGTCTAATGTATCTTCTTTCTTATTCATTTTCTTCCTTTCTCCTTTCTGAGATGCTTATTGCATTTGTGAGAAAGCAATAATATGAAACTCTACCTCCTCCCTAATTAAATTTTATTTTCTTTTATTAAAATACCAACCAATCCACTTTTTAACATTTCACTCTGGGAGATTATTTTCCTCTGGGTATGCATGCTGAACTTAATAGCCCAAGAAATGTTTGAAGTACTATAAAGTCAGCACAGGGATCCTAAAATATCACAGGATATTTTAATATAAATAAAATATTTTAAATATTTTACAGTTATATTTCAATATAAATAAAATATTTTTAATATCTTATAGTTATATTAAAATATAACTATAAAAATATACTCTCATATATATTAGATATATAAAGTTCTCTACTTCTCATCAAAGTAAAGGCATCTCGCTGGGAAAACCTTAAATCTCTTTCCTCAGTACAAAATATTGTTAAATATTTTTCATGCAGCACTCATGTAATCATATTCTGCTAACATTCAGAAACTGAGTAATATATGGTACTGCTATTTGTTTACAAGTGATTTACTTTACCTAAATTTTTATAATTCCTAAGCCTACAAATGGTCTTTTACAGAAAATTCAAAAGGAAACTAAGGTAGAAAAGCTTTTAAAAAGCAATAAACATCTCATTGATTTTCATACAAATTTGGGGAAAACATAATAGCATGTAGAAGTTTTTGCATATAATTTTATTTACTTTAAAAATAAAGTATTTCCATTTTTGACAGAAAATCTACTAAGATCCCCAGAATGAGCCTCCTAATAATAATAATTTTAACATAAAAGGCTAAAAAGTAAAGAATCTGATTATTTTACATTATCATACTAAAGTGATACTGAAGTTTCAGGCTAATACCAAAGCCAGCATTTGTTCTAAGAATATCAGCAGAATCCCAACCAGGGTAAGAGACGTGAGACAAAAACTAGGGTTCCCTAAATGTAAAAAGTCCAGTAAGACAGACCCACATTAAGCCAGAAATTCAAAGTCAAGTGAAAAGATAAACAAGAAACAAATCTGCCATAGATGAGGGTACAATAAGGGAACTTCTCTGTCTCTGGCACTGAGTGAAAAGAATAAAAGTTCTCCCTGAAAACTCTGTAACCATGCGGTATCCTTATATGGCTTTACAGGCTGAATTCTATTGTAATCCAGAAAAAGTACAAATTGAGAAATTAATTTAAAATGGTCTCTGGTTAGTAGCGCTTCCAAGAAAAATTCTCATAAATCTAAAGAATTCTCATAGATAATATTCAAAAAAAAAATCATAAAAATTTCAAAAATAAGGCTCAACAAGTAAAAATCACAAGAAAATACAAAGTACAAAATCAGACCTAAAAAGATTTGAGATAATGGTATTATCAGACATGGAGTATGTAATACATATACAGTATATAACACCACAAAGTCGCAGTTTAGAGTTCTTGGCCTCAGTCATTCGCACACTTTTCCTTAGAACCTAAAAACTGTGCATGGTAACACCCACAATTTTACAGAAATTGCAAATATCATCCGCAATTGTTTTTTGCTTGGAAGTTTGCAAGTAGCCAATCCAAGAGCGTTATTCAGTTCTTGCTACTAATTAGTTGCTGCCCTGTAACTCAAATCCAGCATTTCCATATCCTAACAGAATGCTATATGGTGTTTAGCTACCTCAAGGGCTCTCAGTTTTGTCCTTCTTAAAGCCTTAAGATCCTTAAGATGCCACCAAAATTTCTTGCACCTTCTAAGGTTTTATTAATGTAATATTTTATTAAATTACATAACTATGGGAGACTTAGCATATTTAGGATTTAAACTATAAAAATAAGCATTTATAGGCATTTTTCTGGCCATATCTGAAATTCACAGCTTTTCATAATTTAGACATGCTCTAGGAATGTAACCCCAACAAATTTTGGGGGTCCACTGTACTTACTATATTTAAAGAAATTAAAGACTTAAAACTACTTGTTTGAACAAGGAGATCATAGAAAATGGCTGAGCTGCTTTTTAAAAAAAAAAATGCAATTTCAAACAATGTAAAATTTAATTGAAATTTAAAACTATTCACAGAAAACCAGGGATTTTTTTGCTCTCACCAAATAAGTGTTCAAATTTAGACTATCATCCAAGACACCATCAAAATACTTGTTACTTTGCCAGAAAGAGCACATGTTGCATTGTTTCTTAGTCTTCTATTCTTCAGGCCATCAAAACCTATTCCCCTGAGAGTTTATCCTGCTACCTTTTCCTAATAATCATCTTTACTGGCACTACTACAGTCCAAAATATGTGAATATATACACTAAAATGATATGAGAAATATTAATTTTGGATGTTTTGATTGCCTCATCCTACTCCAACCATCCCACTCTTTCTTCTTTCTGCATAAGCTAATGAAAATTAAAGGTGCTTAAGTGTGCATCCCTTTTAAATATAAACCATCTTCAAAATTAGGGCTAATTATTACTATATGACTTTTTCCTAAAATTTTTTTCCTTCTTAATGTTTAAAGATACTTAAAATGTATTTGGAAGAATGACTAGAAATTCTTGAAAAAGTGAAATATCAAATTCATTTTCAGAAAATCCATGTGCATAGCAATGAAGAATTTTATTTACAAGAATCCCCAGGTATAAGAAAATGGTGTTATTAGATCAGAATTTCTTGAAAATGAACTACACTGTCCAGAGGACTATTCTTTATGTGTAAAGTCAAGTTTACATAAGTGTATAGAGAGGTTCACAGAAGGGAAAAATGAATTTCTTCACATACAATAAAAAAAAGGCTGGCCCTTCAGAATCCAGTCATGTATTTACAAATTTTATACTCCCAAACATTTTTTACAATTAGAAAATACCTTGTTTTCCAATATCTTTATTTGCTTCTCTTTTTTTAAAACTTCACATTCAACGCTTCGAGCCTAAAAAAATATTGACATCAGATTAAAAATGTTAACAAAATTGCTATTTTCTTCTTTATCTTTTAGAAATGAAATTATAAAACTTAAGACATATTTCTACAAAACATGGTTATCAGGTCTCCCAATTTATTTCAAGTGTCCTTTTTTAAAAAGCGAATCATCTTTGTATGTTAAGTGATGGATATGTTCACCAGTTTAATTTTATCACAATGTACACATATATCAAAATATTACTTTATACACCATAAATATACATAACTCTTATTTGTCAATTAAAAAACCATCTTTATGTTACTGTTTACATGTCAATGTTCCTCATTGGTGACTTAAGATCATACAATATCAGATTTACTAGTGCTATCTTGAATTTTTAAAATCTTGTATATAAATGTTTATAATGTCTAAAATATATTTTTCCAGACATTTGTTAATCTGAACCTTGTAACAATCCAGTGAGATAGAAAGGATGGGCATTGTTATCTACAGTTTAGATATTAGGAACAGAAGCTCAGATAGACAAAGTGTGAATGAAATAATATCTTAACTAAGGTAAGAGGACTGGAAGAAAAAAAACTGAAATGAAATTACCCATTGGCCAAACAATTTGCAACTTGATATTTTTTCTGGAAAATTGTTTGAATAAGTAAGTTAAAATCTTAATAATACGTTGTATTTTGCTTTTTCCTTAATTCATTGCTAATACCTTCTATATTGTCAAAATATGTTGTACTTTAAATTCTTAACAGAGATTTTATATTAAACATCAAATTTGTTATTCCAGTAGTCATATCTTTCTAAAGTGTAAATATAATTAACCTTCAAGTCAAAACTCTTCAATAACCTCCCTTTTACTACTTATGTGGCCTTAAATGATCCAAACCCATCTTTCTTGACTCTCGTATCTCATCTCTATACACTCACCTTTTCCCACTCTCTTCACTATCACCACCACCTTAACTTTATCTTTCAACCCTAGTGAATTTATAGTTGCTTAAGTATGCCATGTTCTCTCATACTTCCCCACCTTCCCATATAAATATGTGTATTATTTTTTTAAGTTGGAATATTCCTTTTCTATTATACTTGGGTCCATGCTATTACCTTCCAATAAATCCTATTAATCTAAGTGAACTAAATCTAAATGTTATTTCTTTTAGGAAACTTACTCTGATCTAAATTTGGATTAGATGTTCACCCCTTTTTTTTGTGTTGTGATGTTCTGGTTTTGTTGAGATGAGCTCTGACTATGATGTTCAGACTGGCTTTGAACTCACTATGCAGCCCAGGCCGGCCTCAAACTTGGGGCGATCTTCCTGCCTCAACCCTGTAAGTGCTGGAATTACAGACATGAGCCACCACATCCAGCTTAGATGTCCTTTCTATAGACTCCAATAGCATCCAGATAGAGGACATATGTTTTGGTCTAGTCAGCAATACCCTTTCCTATGTAAGCAAAACCTCTTACTATATATTCCATAGTATTTCTGTTCAGTTCCTGAGACTATTTCCAGGAAGAAGCATGCAACCGCAAGCCTGGCTTGGTTACTGTAATCCCTTGCTACAATCACTGACTCAGGAACAAGTTCTCTCTTGGTAAGAGTCTTCAAGGTTTTGGTTTTTTTTTTTTTTAGCATTTTCAAGACTTTTTTTTTTAAATTTCAGTGCTGGGGATCAAACCCAGGGCCCACACATGCTAGGCAAGCACTATACCACTGCACTATACACCCACCACTCAGATTATTTTAACAGTCCTCAAAACTATTTTCTTTTTTGGGTACTGGGAATCAAACTCAGGACCTTACACTTGCCAGGCAGGCACTTGTGTCACTGAGCTATATCGCCAGCCCCAACTCAAGACTATTTTTAATAGCCCTCTAATTTCTAGCACATTTCATCTCTCCCCACTCTATTCTTAAATATTAAAAGGTCTCGTCTCCTCAATAAAAACTTATTAAATCACTACTGTCCACTAAAAGAAATGAAATCCAAACAGCATCCAGAACAATGCCTGGCACATACCGGAGGGTAGATAATACAATATTTACTGAACTAGTGAAAGAAGACATAGCCTTTATAATCTAGCTTGTTCTATCTTCATACAATTTTCTCCCACTTTATATATTACATATTATACTGCACAATCATGTCATATAATTTGTACTAGTCAAGTTCTTTCCTAAAAAACTTCCATTTCAACTTGTTGAAATGAAATTCACAAAAGTGCAATGCAAACTTTTTCCATATTCCATATTACCATAGCACAACTCTTTAAGCCCAGAAATATACTGAATTTTAATTTAAAACATAAATGTACTATAAATATAATTATACAATTAAAAATATAATAAATTCAGTTATGTTACTATTTCTTACAAATATAGATAAGCAAAATAATCCAATTTTGTCTATATTTTTAAGATTAATGGCCTATAACAATCCCTACATCTTTAGTTATATTTGTATAATACTATAGTTTGCTTTGTTTTTTAGATATATGTAGTCATTTTTATGAACTGAAACTTTGTACAAAAACTATTAAATAAAACATACATTTTCTTCACTCTTTTCCAATTTACATTTAACCTCATCCTCTGTCTGTTTTAGTTCTTTTTTCACAGATTCCAATTCGTTCCTAAAAAGAAATAGAAGAGCAGTATTATAACCCAAATTACATTTCATTTTTCACTAAGATTTTTAATGATTGACTATTTTTTGCTTGGTTTTACTTTTTTCATTTTTTGGGTAATTTTTCATGCATTACTATCACTAGGCACACTTTCATTTCTACTTAAATTTATATGTTTATTTTAAAATAAATTATCTGACTCTTTATAGTCTTTTTTTATTTTTAAAAAGTGTTGGAGCACAGCATGTATTTCTTGAGCGCTTGTTTAGAGGTTCTAGCAGAGGAGCATAGCTACTTTTATACCCTTGACCAAGGAAACAGTCCTCCACTATCGAGAGCAGGGAGGCATGCAGGCTTGGGAGGAACACACATGGAGCACATAGAGTGGTGAGGAAGGAAGAAGACACCTGTCTAGCCAGCACGATTAGCCATATCAACCCTGTCAACCAATGGGGTGACAGATGTCATTGCCAGATCACCCTCAGCATTTATTTCTTGTGTGTGTGGTGCTAGGGATCAAACTCAGGGCCTTGTGCATGCAAGGCAAGAGCTCTACTACTGAGCCACATCCCAACCCAGCACTTATTTCTTAAGTCATTATTTCACTGTATGTTTTCTTAGTCATAAATCAGTTATTATACTAAAACACATTCACAATTTTACACACACAAATGAAGAATATAAGTGCAAGTGATTTTAATTAAGAACTACATGGCTAAGATAAAATTTACACACACATATATTGTCTTAAGCAAAGTTATCTGTGGAAAAGATACACAAGAAACAGAATCTGGGAAGAGATACTGGATAGTAAAGGACAATGGGTAAAAAAGATACTTTTCTTTCACCATGTGTTCCTTTGTCTCTCTGAATTCTATACCATATGCAAGTAATATCATTTCAAAAATATTTTAATTAAAAGTCTGTCTTTTCTCTTTCTCATCTATATACTTGAAGCTTTCCTTCTAATTGCAGTCTCCCTTGTTACCACTACTATGTTGGTGATTGGATGCACTCTGACTGTAGAGAGTAACTGGCCCTGTGAAAACTGAATTCAGGATATTTACTCTTTGAGATTAAATGTACAACCAGTATATTCTTTTTTTTTTTTTTTTTTTTTGGTTTTGGTTTTTTTCCAGTACCGGGACTCGAACTCACAACATTGCACTTGCCAGGCAGGCGCTGTGCCGCTGAGCTAAATCCCCAGCCCCAGTATATTCTTAATATTCATAAGTATGTAGAGTTCCATTAAGTCCATATAAAAGGTACATATGCAAAAAAGATATATCCGAATGATCTGAATACTGTACTCTTTAAAAAGCAGCCTTTCTCTTTAAAATGTGTCTTCACACTTTACAGTGCCTTAACAAATATGCAATTTAAAAAGTACAGTAATTTTTGGCAGTACTGAGAATGAACTCAGGGGCTTTGCACTAAGCTGTATCTCCAACCCTACTCTTGAGAGACTAGGTTGCCCGGGTTGTAATCAAATGTAATTCTCCCCCCTCAGCCTCCCAGAGTCAATAACTGCTACTTCTAAAAGAAAACTGAGCAAAAAGCACAAAAAAAAATCATTTATAGATAAAATAAAAGATAATTTTCTAAATCTGTAAAACAGTAACAACAATTTCAAAGCACTATGTGCAGTGTCAGGCACTACACTCAACACTTTATTCACAATACCTCATATAAAATAATCATTAATTCTATGAACAAGTATTAGGTCTACAAAGAGTTCAAATAGTTAAAAATAAGAGAAAGTTTTATAGACCACTAACCAAATGTAAGAATCAAAACTTCAATATAAGCACAAATTAGAGCCCCCCAAAACATGGAAAT
The DNA here is from genome assembly GCF_000276665.1 of Chinchilla lanigera. NCBI lineage: Eukaryota > Metazoa > Chordata > Mammalia > Rodentia > Chinchillidae > Chinchilla > Chinchilla lanigera. Next base: position 18,231,471 of record NW_004955435.1, on the reverse strand, counting down.
AATTTAAATTACCAATGGATTAGAAGAAAACTTAAAATACAAAAACTTATTCAGAAAATACTGAACAAGGAAATGGCCTATCAAAGGCATGTCATAAATTCATAGCTGTGTTCAGAAGTGATCACTTAAAACATCTTTATCATTTAAAAGAGAAAGATAAACTATTATCAACATACAAATTTTTTTAAAGAACTGAAAAAAAAAGATTAATATATAATTCCAGGCAGCCAAGGAATAGCTAAGTATAAAAGCAATTATTAAAAAAAAAATTTTAGGGTCAGGGAAGCTCAGCAGCATGGCACCTGCCTGGCAAACGCAAAGTCCTGGGCTCGATTCCTGGTTAAAAAAAAAATTTTAAAGGCAAAAAGAACCTTTCATATGATAAAGAGCTCCCCAAAGTTAAATAAAAGCAATAGGTTAGAGAAAATATGTGCTATAAATAAAACAGATAAAGGACCAAAATTTTAAATGCTTAAACAAGTCAGTAAAACAAAAAAGGTCTCAAAAGATCAATGAACAGAAACAGACAATTTTAAAAGAAGAAATTCTAGTAAGCAAAATTGAAAATTTTAAAAGCTTACCCAAAAAATATAAATTATAAATCATAAGAACAATGAGTTTTTTCTTTTACATTGTTGATTAACAAAAACATTTGGAACTAACACTTTCATGCAATACTGCCCACATTGCATCATTTATACCTGATAAAACCTATTGGAAAATATTTGATTATCAAGTCATGGAAATCATTAGTTCAATCCTAATAAATTCTACCTCTTGGATGTATTATACACCAAATGCAAAATAAGGCTGTATATATGTTGCCAAGATGCTGGTTTCAGAATTTTTTACAATAGTAAAAAGATGAAAAATGTAAATATGCAAAAACTCAGTCAATGTTACTTCTACTTGGCTGACTTAAGTATACAGGTATTAAAATAGACGATTGTGAAAATACCTACAAATATGAATAAAGAATAAAACAATATTACATGGAAAAATCACATATAAAATTACAAGGAAAGCTACATTAAAATAGGAAGTGAGTTTAAATAATATTTGATGTGATTTATTAGAAATAACTTTTGAAACTACTTTGAAATTTTCGGCAATATGACTAGTATACTTTCTAAATTAAATAAACATTAACTAGAAATTTTATGATGATTTAAAAATTAATTTTTACCTAACTTCAATATTTCAACATTCAGTATAAAAAGACATATTTTATTAGTAAGCAGGATTTCAAAAAAGCAATTTAAACTTAATTTTTTTACTTTATATATATAATATTCAACATAAGTTAAATCTAAACCATAAAAAGTTAAAAGAATATTAAAGTCTTTTGCCAGACAGAAAAGACCAACTGATTAGTCTTACCTTAATTGTATTTCTGTTTCTTCCAGATTTTCTATTTGTTTCAACATCTTTTCTTCTTGCTTTTTGCTGTTCTAAAGAGACAATACTGTTTTCATTATTTTGCTTAAATGAAAGTAAAATTGAAATTAATATTTAAAACTTTTATTTGCCACCACAATATTTATTTATATGTAAAGAAACAGAATAGGCTATTTAATTTACATAGTTCCAAACTACTTTTCCAGCCTTACATTAATTATTCTCTTAACAATCTCTATATACCAGCTAACAAAATATGTTTTATTTCCAAGTAATTCTTTGAGCCTTGTATCCTAAATTCATACTCTTCTGGGTTCAAGGAATGCTTTCCATCACTGTAACCTTAGACCTCATAATTCATCTTTTAAGGCTAAAATCCATGCTATATTCTCTCTGAAGCCTTCTCTTCTACCAAAGCAGAAGTGATCCTGTGAACTATACAACACTTTGCCTTATGTACAACACATATGTACATACTATTTTAAGTTATCTCAATATTTGTTGTTCTTTAAGTGAAAGATCTTGAAGAGAAAGGACATTTTATTCATTCCTGTATCCTCCAGAGTCTATGACTCAATATACTTATTGACTAAATACTTTATAGAAACATTAATGTTTAAAGTTAAACTTATCCAAGTAGCCTCAATATTCTATTAACCACTAGCACACCTAAAATTAATATGCACATTTTTCTTCTAAAAGTATCAGCTCTAAAATATTGAGATTTTTAAAGCTGATAAAACCTTTCGACAATACCAATTCATTTAAAGCCCCCAGATCTTACAGGTAAGAAAAATGTCACTGTCACTTTTTCAACTTACATTAATGTCATCTTGCTGCTTCTTGAGTTCCAAGGCCATAACATCTTTTTCTCGTGCCAGTTCTTTGTTCTCTAGTGACAGCTTGTTGCAACTTATAGTTAATTCAGTATTCTTAAGCCTATTTTTTCAAGTCAAAGTATTTATACATAAAATTATACAATGATTTCATATGAAATTTAATTCAGAATAACCTTAGGAGAAAGGGTAGGATTATAAATAAAACAAGATTGGCCATAAACTAATAATTTCTGTAGCAGTATGATAGATTCATCCTGGCTTATTACATTATTCCCTCTACACTGTGCATGTTTGAAAACTTCAGTATTGTCAAAGTATCAGAAAATGTATCTCCTTTCATACTGCCCCACACTCTCATTCCCCAACACTTTTGTACAGATTCTGAAGGGTGTGTTTTTCTTCACGTAACTTTTTGTCTCCAGTAGTCTGTCTCAAAAATTGTTTCAAAGTTCTAATAATTTGATCAGATTAGGAATGAGGTACAAATATTAATTCAAATATTTTCATGAAAATAAATAAAACTAGCTCTAATTTTGCACAACACTAAATCACCCCTATAAGGTTTTAAATGTTCTACATTGTAAGTGAAGTTATTGTTGTTATCAGTTACAGATGGGATAAATTTTAACGAAGCTAAGGCAAGGTAGTGTGTGCCTTCACTGAATGATTCCAGGAACACTTATTATCTCTTGCTACTTAATAATACTGCTAATTAACCAAAGAAGAAATAAAGTTCTTCACTAAGCAATGACGGATTGAAAAAGCAAATATAACAGGAATAACAAATTTATACCACAGTATGAATGATAAACCTCTCCATTCATTAAAAGATTTTGATTAATAAAGATGCATTTTACTCAGAGATCCTAAAAAAAGCACAGTACTATAAAGTACACAGTACTAGAAAGAGGGAATGGCAGCTAAAAAGGAACAGAAAAACTATTCAATAAACTGTTTACTTTTCATTTTTATCTAGAGCTGAGAGGCAACGAAAAGAGAAAAAAGTGATACTCACCACCAAACTGGCTACTTGAATTTACTTCTAAATAATAATGTCATAATTATTTCCCATACTTTATTTCCAAACTAAACTTACTAAGTAACTAAATCATTCAATTAAATACTTATTTGGACAACACAATAAATAAATTTGTATTTTTGCATTTTATTAATACAATCTTTGAAATAATTTATCCAAAAAATACTTCGGGGCCCAGGGATTTAGCTCAGTGGAGCAGTGCCTGCCTGGCAAAGCTTGAGGTCCTGAGTTCGATTCCCAGTACCCCTCCCCCAAAAAATTTAGAACTGCAAATAATTATTTTTATGGGAAACTACATACTTCCATAAAATAATAGTTAGCCCTCTGTATCCATAGGTTCTATATCCATGGAGTCACCAACTACAGACTGGAAACAGTAAAAAAAAAATTGCATCTGTACCAACATACAGATTTTTGTCATTATTTCCTGAACAGTAAACAACTATTTACATAGTACTTTCACGGTATTAGTTATTCTAACCAAGAGACAATCTAAAGCATATCAGAGTATATGCACAAATTATATGCAAATACAATCCCATATATAAAGAACTTGAACAGCACAGATTTTGGTATACTGTCAGGGGTCCGAGACCCTATCCCCCATGAATATCAAGAAATGACTACACAGTTATCTTCAAAGTGATTTAACCTTTGTTACATGTACTCTCATGTCAATGATATATTTCCTTTAGCAATGAAACTAGTAAATTTTTCTGGTTTCCAATTAGGAGTAAATTGCAATTTCAAATTCATTTGTGTAAATAATGAATGTAATTTAGTAATTTATTATTTATTACCAGAAAGCTTAGTACTTGGACTCATAAACTAGTACTAGATATATGAAAAACATACTTCTCTTTTTCAAGCTCGGTTTTCATATCATGAACCTGTTTTGAGTAATGCTGTTCACTTGTGGTAATGGCAGTCAACTGTATTTCAAAACGATGTATTTCTCTCTGGAAAAACAACATATAAATACAGCAGATATTTTTCCAATCTTTTTAATTCGAAAGATAAGATTGATCTAAGGAATTAAAGTAATGTACTTGGCAAAAATTTGGCAAAATATGTCAAATATTTTAAATTTAAGTAGATTTAACCTGGTAATATTTTAATTTAAAAACAATGAACCATGAAAAATACAATTAGTAAATTCTATTTGATATTCTGAAATTCAACCAGAAAAACTGTATTATATATTACAAAATACTTTTTACCAATTTCACTCTACCAGGTAAGTAATTTCAATGAAAACATCATTATCATTAAGAAGAAATATGTTAATTAATGAAACAAGGTAGTATTAAAAAAAAAACTAATGTTCTTACTATTATAAAAAGACAGTTGTAATTCGTTATGGACTAGAAATATACTTTAAAATAAATTCCAAAGTTATACTATGAGCACTATAAAGAAGTATTATAAAGTTAAAACCTACACTTAATAAGGACTAAATTTCAAATGTACATGTTGGAAATACTCAAAACATCAAAACTGTAAATTTTATAAGCCAAAGAATTATGCATAAGATCAGTATCTTAAATGTTGATCTTTCTCTCCCACAGTATAATATGAAAGTTTTTTAGGAGCACATATTTCAAATCGATCATTAGCATTTTAAATGAGAACACGTTCTTTTAAGAAGAAACTGGTGAAATCTTTCACAAAGCAGTTAGCTATACCATATTTATCTTGTAAATCTATATTCTATTAACATATATGTGAAGCAAAAAATTCTTAAACAAACCTCTCTGGTTTGTAAAAGACCAGTTAGTTCTTGTTCTTTTCCTCTTAATTCTTCAGTAATCTTCTCAATTTGTTTCTTTTCATCTAAAAGCTTTTGGTTTTCTGCCTATTTAAAAATATTTACAAATCATGAAAGCCAAGTCCATACACATTCAAAATAATTAAACTGCCCTAAGAGAGCTAAGAGAACTATGAGCTTCTCCTCATCTAAAGTTCTTTAAAAAGAGAAAAGAAGTCATTACTATAAATGCACAAAGGATTTAATGGAGATAGCTGTGAAACAAAAGACATAAAATTTTAATTTAAAAATCATACAGGTCATTAAATTCAAACCTTATTTGATATATAAATCATTCAAGCTCATTAGCAAATAGCCAGTCATTCACTATTCTAATAATCCTATCTGCCTTTATGTTGTAATAAAATAGGCTTCCCTGTAATTTTCATGGAAGTCATTATCTTCCTTCCATAATTATATAGTAGAAGCCTTAGTTTGTTTTTCACTTAACTGACAAATATTTGAAAGTTATCTCCTAAATATTCTAAAATCTCTAGTTATTATTCTTCCTGTGAAATGATTTTGAATTACCCCATTCCCTCAAAGTGGGTGAATTATTTCTGGTTTTCATATAGTATAACAGGGTAACTGTAAGTTAAAACAATTTATATTTCAAAATGATTATATCCAACATATAAACCTGATTAATTGTGAAGAAACAGAAATGCTTATTATTCAGATTTGATTATTACACATTGTACACATGTACTGAATTCCCATTATGTACCCCATAAAGATGTACAAATATTATTTCTCAAAAAATTTAACCTAATGTTCTAGACCAAAGATCAACAAACTACAACCTATAAGACAGCTGCCCTTATTTCAAAAACAACTTTCATATAGATACATCTACTCATTTACATATTGTGTATGCTTAGTTTACCCTATAATAACAGCAATGAATAGCTGTAACAGGGATAATGCCTTCCAAGTGTAAAATTTAATACTGACTTTTTACCTTTAAAAAGTGTGTCAACCTCTCCTGTAAACAAATCCTACATAATAAAACTTTCTGCAATAACAGAAATGTTTTCTGTGCCATCCAATATGATAGCTATTGAGTACTTCAAGTGTGGCTACTACAACTGAGAAACTGTATATTAAATCTGATTTATTTTCAGTTAATTTACCTTGTAATAGCCACACTGACTAATGACTATCATACTAGATATCACAGTTTTATAAAATAGACAAATTATAAAACCACCATGAATTCTTTTTTTTTTTTTTTTTTTTTTTTTCTCCGGTACCGGGAACCGAACTCACGACCTTGCGCTTGCCAGGCAAGTGCTTTTGCCGCTGAGCTAAATCCCCAGCCCCGACCATGAATTCTTTAGTTATGGGAATTTAACTTGTCATTCCTCCTGCTAACAGCATATATTTATGAACTCAGTCTTTGCTTTGTTTACTCAAGCATAAAATCACAAGACTTTTATTAAAGGCCTGACCAAAACGGTTCTTTTATTATTGCTTCAAAAACTACCAACTGTAGATAAAGAACTTGAGTTTTATCTATAAGCAATGCAGAATCAGTAAAAGCTGATACAGAAATATAACAATATTTATAATTTAAAAAGAAAATACTAACAGTACAAAAGAAAGCTTAAGTAAAATGACCCTAGTGACAACAATATCAGTTATGAGACTCCTATTCCAAAACAAACAAGAGATGACAAGGGTTTAACATATGATTGTAGAGACAGATTGATAACAACAGGCACCATGTTTAGTGACTTGTCTATGCCCAAATCCAACAAGATGTTCAAATATATTTTTATTCCTTATACTACTTTGTGCAAATTAGATGTGAGAGAAAATGTCGCCTTGTCTTTTCTACAAAGAATATAAACAAAAGTGCCTCCATCTTAGACTCTTGCCCATCCTTAGCAGCCCCTCCGAAACACACTGGAAATGCCTGCTCAGTTTAAATTCTGAGAACATAGCTACAGACCAAGACAGTCAAGGAACTTCTATTCCCACACCATCTCACCTCTCACTCTTCCCTCTCTTAACAACCCTATCAGCAACTCCTCAGGCCCACCCTTCTCACTGCTTAAACTAGCCAACTGGGATATGTATACCTATCCCTATGGGTGAAGCTAGCCAGTGGAAAAAAGTTCAGCTGTTTCCCATGCATTTGGCTTAAAACCCCGCTTCCCCAATGTTTGGTGCACCTGTTGCCTCCTGTCTGAGTGCACTCATGCCCTTCTGCAAAAGTAAATTTTAAACTTTGCCTTGTCAAGTCCTCTTGTTTGCTGTCTGAGTACATTCTTTCCAACATCAATAGTTTGAGGCTGACTGCTTATTTTCAAAAAAATATTAGTATCTCCATTTTATAGATCAAACTACAGAAATACCCTTCTAGGTTTCAGTGTGTCTCACACCAAATCACCCATTGAAAACCACAATAACTTCCAGACAAAAGATGCATATATTATGCTTAATGGATTCTAGAGTTTTTTAAAAATAACTATCACAGGTAAGTAGAAGAGAATCAACTTTCTCAATTTTTGGCCACTTCCTAACAACCGTGGAATGGCACTGCTTAGCAGTATGGTACAGCAAGGTAAAACTATAACAAAAGCCCTACCATCTTTTTTCACTGAAGGAACCAGGAAAAAGAACTGTGGGAACCATGACCAGGCTCCAAAATATACAGATCACATAGAATAGAGAACAAGAAAAAGCAATTTCCTGATTTTATGTATGTAAACTCTAAACAAATATAAAACTGTAAAGAAAGGGAGCTTCTAGGCAGACAAAATACAGGTTTTATTAAAAATTAACGAGGGATCTTACTAAAAGCAGCTTCTGCCTCTACAGATAGACTCTACAGTTAAAGCAATTAGACAAAGGAGAGAGAAACTAGACCTACAAAGGTGCCAGGTAACACAATTACCAAAAGAATTTATCAGAAAGAGTTAACAAAGCAAAGAGGAAGCCAGAAACACGAAAGACCAGAGAAACCAGCCCCCTCACCCACCTCTGACAAAATGCAAAGCAGATAAGGGGCAGCCACCTAAGCTAAGGACTCTTACTTAATATATAAAAGACACATATACCTATATCTATATACTGATATGTACAGTCTCCTTCTAGCATCACTATATCTGCACTAGATATGCACATGTTCCTTTTACTCATTTGTAACTCTTAATTGACCTTCTATGAGGCCTCACTCACACACATACACACACACACACATCATAAAAGAGCAGGAAGCGGGAAGGGCTCAAAGAGCCAGAAAGAATGTAGATAGAGAATGATCAGGTTAGGATCAAAGATGGCCAGAGAGCCAATCAGATGGCCACAACTTCCAGGTGCCCACATGAGAGATGGGTGTGATCACTAGTCCTAAATAAAAAGGAACTGAGGATAAAAATCCGTGGGTATTCACTTCCAATATCTTCTACTCCCTCACTGATTGGTTTGGTATACTACTGGCTAGGATTAAGGTGTGTGTGCTTAATCCAGGTACCTGCCTTAAGGAAGGTAACCTGCATAAACCAACAGGGACAGAAAGAGAGTTAATGTGCTCTAATCTGCTTGCTTACCATGGACTATTTCACCTCTGCAGTACCCAACTGCCATGCCTCCCTGCCTTGGATCCAGCTGATTATGGACTGAAATCTCTACAAACTGTGAACCAAAATAAAACTTTCCTCCTTTAACTGTGGGTGTTGGCTATTTTGTCTCAGCAACAAGAAAAGTAATAAAGACAGAATTCGGTACCAGAGAAATAGGTCACTGCTGGGACTGTACCTGACCATGTGGTTCAGGAGCGTTTGCAACTGGCTTGTAGGAAGAGTTAGAAAAGGTTCAGAGATGCTGGCTGAAAAAGGGACTCTTGAATGCCTGAAGCTGTACTTGATGGGAGGTTCTGGTCAGAACTGAGAAGATCAGAATGCTGATAGAAATGCTGCCAGTGAACACCAGGGTCAGGAGGGTTATCTTGGGAAGGACTACACTACTGTTACACTCTATAGCATGTGCTATACCTTAGCAGAAAGTTTGTCTACATTTTGTTTGGGTCCAGAGACTTTGCCTGAGACTGAAATTAAGTGTGGTAGACTAATCAATCTTACAGAAGAAATCTGAAGGCAGTCTAATGTTGAGGACATGGCATGGCTACTGTTAGGAGCTATTTGCCAGATTTATGTTGTGCATCAAGAGCAAAGACAGCCCAGCAGAACGATTCAAAATGTTGTGAGTTTAGCATCAGATTCTGCCTATAAGCCAGTACAGTGAATTCCTGAACATGGGTCTAGGTTTTGCAGTTGAAAGGAAAGAGGTGATGCTGGTGTGGCTGTATATAATCAGTCAGCAGTCAAGGAAAGAAGGAAATGTGTGAACACACAGGCTTTTTGGCAAAGTACTCACATGTGAATCACATGTACATTTTCTTGTTGGAGCATTTGAACTAAGCTCCCATCAGATACTTTCTGTTGTTTCTTTTTCACTTTGCTTTGCTTCAATCATGTTGATGTCTATGTTCTCTCTCTCCTCTCATCTTCCTATGTAGTTTTTTCAACAGAAGCACATGTAGCAATACCATTATTTCTTACTGGTTTCTATCACTTCTTAAATTCCTTCTCTCAGGTTTTTAGTTTCTCAAATTCTGTACTCTCACACCTATCTTCTCTTGTATTAACACTGTCCTCTTCATTCTATTTTCTTTATCTTACCTAGCCCTGTTTTTTTTAAACTTACCTTAAAAATAAAAGAATGAAAACATATTAACAGACATTCATTCATAAAACAGTATAAGAACAATACAAGCAATATTGAATCACAGACAAAGTGATAGGAAATTCACAATGGTTGTTTTATTACATATTAATATCTTCAAGGAGGTTTCTCAGGAAAATAGAGACATGTAAGATTGACCAAATAAACTAATCACCAACTGTTCCTCTCAGTAAAGTGAAAGAAATCAGTAGTATTTGTTAGCTATCCTGCATATACAAATACACATATTCATATACATATATTCTTCTTTATACATATATTCTTTTAGAATACATATACATATATTCTTTCTTTTCTCTTTTCCCTCATCCCAGTTGCTCTTTACATTTGAGCAATTCCCCTTCATTTCACAATGTCTATCATATTTCCTAACTTTTATTCACTCTTTCAGGTTCTTACACTGGTGAGACAAGTTTCTTATATATGCAGGTCTGATTTATTTCAATTAGAAGTATGGTCTTTAGTTGTGACCATTTACCTGTAAAAACCTCGTTTATTTTTCTTTATAGCTGAGTAATATTCCATTATATAAAAATACCACAATATTATTAACCATTCCTCAGCAGATGGACATTTGGGTTGTTTGAATGATTTAGCAATTATAAATTGCACTGCTATGAACATGGATGCACATACATCACTGTGATATGATGTTTTCAGACCTTGTGGGAAAATACCGAGAATAATAACTGGGTTGAATGGGACCTATAGACCTAGTTTGCTGAGGAATCTCCAAACTGATTTCCACAGGGGTTTCACCAGTCTGCATTCCCACCAGCAGTAGAGAAGAGTTCCTATTTCTCCACAGCCTTGCCAGCATTTGTTATTGGTTCATTTCTTAATTCTAGCCATTCTTACTGGGGTGAGATGAAATCTCAATGTTGTTTTACTTCACATTTCTTGAATGACTAACGATGTTGAACATTTTCTCATGTATTTATTTGCCATCTGTATTTATCTGAGCGGTGTGTACCCATCTCAGATGCCCATTTTTGGACTGGGTCTTTGAATCTGGGGGGCTGATGTTTTTTAATCTTTGTATGTTCTACATTGAAGCCCTTTGTCCAAGGGACAGTCAGCTAAGATTTTTTCCCAATTTGTGGGTTTTCTTTTTTACTCTGCTGGTGATTTCTTTAGATGTGCAGAAACTTTTCAGTACGATGCAATCCCAGCTGTTGATTCTTTGAAGTGTTTCACGTGTGGTTTGGTTTTTGTTCATGAACTCTCTGCCTACCCCTATCTCTTCAAGATTTTTACCTACTTTCTCTTCCAATAGATTTAATGTTTCTGTTTTAATATTGAGATCTCTGATCCATTTTGACTTGAGTTTGGTGCACAGTGATAGACTTGGGTCTATTTTCTGTCTTTGGTAGGTGGCAAGCCAATTTTTCCAGCACCACTTACTAAAGAGGCTATCTTTCTTCCACTGAGTTTGTTTGGCCCCTTTAAAGATTGTGTGGCTGAGTGTGTTTGTTGTTGTGTCTGTCTTCCAGTCTGCTGCATTGATCCTCTGGTCTATGTTTTAGCCCATACCATGTTGATTTTATTAGAGTAGCTTTGTAGTATAGTTTCAGGTCAGGGATTGTGATGCCACCTGACTTGTCTCTGTTGCCCAGGATCACTTTTGCTCTTCTGGGTCTCTTCTGGTTCCAGATGAATTTAAGAATGTTTTCTCTAGATTTGTGAGTATGCTAATGGTATTTTAATGGGAATTGCATTGAATCTGTACAATTCTGGGACTATGGCCGTTTTCAATGTTGGTTCTTCCTATCCATGAGCAAGGAACATCTTTCCATTTACTGAAATCCTCTTTGATTGCTTTTTTCAGAGTACTGTAGTTTTCACTGATTAGCTCGTATACTTTTGTTAGATTGATTTGTAAATATATCAATTTCTTGGATGCTACTGGGAAAGGTATATTTCCCGTACTTTCTCAGTCTGTCTGTTTATAGGAATGCTACTGACTTTGGGGTGTTGACTTTATATCCAGCTACGCTGCTGAATTTGTTGATTAATTCAAAGAGTCTTCTTGTGGAGTTTTTGGGGTCTTCCATGTAAAGTACCATGTCATCGGCAATAGTGATGATTTCACTGCTTCCTTTCCTATCCTTTTTTCTTTTTTTTTCTTTGGTCTTTTTTTTTTTTTTTTTTTGTACCGGGAATTAAAACTCATGACCTCATGCTTGCCAGGCAGACACTGATGTCACTGAGCTATATCCCTGGCCTTACTGATCTCTCTTGTCTAACTGGTCTGGCCAATGCTTCCACAACTATGTTGAATAGGAGTGGTTACAGTGGACATCCTTGTCTTGTTCCTGATTTTAAATTAAAAGCTTTTAGTTTTTGTCCATTTAGCATGATGCTGGCTGTTAGTCTGTCACAGATGGCTTTCATCAAATTGAGGTAAAGACCATCTATTCCTATATTCTGTCAGGCTTCTACCTGAATGCGCATTGGAATTTGTTGAAAGCTTTCTCTGTATCTATTGAGATGATCATGTTGCTTTCATCTTTGGCTCTACTGATACGGTGTTTAACGTTTACTGATTTGCAAATATTCAAAACTCCCTGCATTCCTTGAATGAATCCAATGTGGTTATGGTGCATGATTTTCTTGATGATTTGCTGCATTCTATTTGCTAGTATTTTATTGAGTATCTTTCCATTTATAGTCATTAGGGAGATTGGTCTGCAGTTCTCTCTCTTGGTTAGGTCTGTCTCTGGTTTTGGTATCAGGATAATACTTGCCTCCTGAAACGAGTTACAGAGAATTGCTTCCTTTTCAATTTTGTTGAAGCTTTTGAGTGTTGCTGCTAAATCTGCCCTCATTTTCTTGTAAAATTCTGCTGTAAAACCATGGGGGCCTGGGCTTCTCTTTGTAAGATTTTAATCACACTTGCAATCTCAATTGACACTGGGTTGTTCACAATTTTTATATGTTCTTGATTCAACTTTGAGAATTCATAGATATCTGGGAATCAGTCCATTTCTTCTGAGTTTTTTATGCTATGGCAGTAAAGACTTTCAAAGTAGGTATTAGTTATCTTTTGAATTTCCACAGGACCTGTAGTGATTTCATCCTTTTCATTCCTCATTGCATGAAACTGAGTTCTTTCTTTTCTTGATAAGCTTGGGAGAAAAACAAAAAACAAAACAAAAAAAAAAACCACAGGGGCTGGGGATTTAGCTCAGCGGCAAAAGCACCTGCCTGGCAAGCACAAGGTCGTGAGTTCGGTTCCCGGTACCAGAGAAAAACCAAAAAAAAAAAAAAAAAAAAAGATAATGTCCTTCACATATTGGTTAAAAAACAAAGTTAAGGAGAAAATCTAGACAACTTATTTGTGGATTTTTACTTAGAAAGCATGAAGGATAGAAGAAAATAAAACATCTTTAGGGTGCTGAAAGAAAAAACTCTCAATTCTATATGTAAAATATAGAATTCTATATGCAAAAATATCTTTTATGACTAAAGATAAATGATATATACAGAAATGAAAACCAAAGAATATGTCACCAGAACAGATACACTGCAAGAAACCCTAAAGGAAGTATCTCAAGCTGAAGAAAAAAAAATATTAAGAGGTAAACTTGGATCTTCAGAAAGAAACGAGGATCACTGAAAATGTTACGGACTTCTGGGAGAATAGCAGTGCAATAAGCAACAATAAAACCAGTCTCTCAGAGATTCAGAATCCAGACAATGGAACGTAACAATATGGGGAAGAAAAGGAGGAGAGAGTTGGATTCCTGAGACCTAGGAGAATCTGAAGGCAAAATTGGAGCCTACAGAAAAACTGAAGAGTCAGACCACAATGCAGAAAAAGGAAGGGGCTATCTGCAATATCTCCTCAGGTCCTAGTAAGTGGTGAAAGAAAGGCAGATTGAATCTATAGAAATACAAAAAAAGTGAACTCCAGAAGCCTTCAAAGAGAAATGCACCAGTGGAATGGAGCTGCAGATATCATCCACTACAGCAGCTGGTGAGTAACTTCAATTCAAGCATCTGCCATAGCCCCTGAAGAGAGCACCATTTTAGGGAGGGATCAATTGAACCTGAAACTAAAAGCAGCAACAGGTTACCCTCACCTTAGGGCTCCCAGTGATAAACTCCAATAGTGACAGAGAAAGGGACAACCACAGGAGACATCTATAGTCAGGGAGCTGTGACAAGGCTGCCGAGACAACCAGTGTTATAAGCTAAAAAAAACTCAGGCCCCACACCCATGACCAGAGGCCAGATTCAATCTGAATTTGTGAATTTCAAAGCCCGAAAGCAGCATTCCACCTTAACCCTACTGCTGGCTTACTAGGAATACAGAGCACGCATCTGGGCTCTAATCTACCAGTGAGAGCAGATTCATACCTTAAATTGGACACTGCCACAAAACTGTAGACCCCCGAAGACAATCATGAGCTTGAAATCACAGAGAAGATTCTTTTATTTTTCATCTTTGTAAAATTTTTGTTCATAGTTTTATTATTTTTCTTTATGTGTGAACACTTGTTTTGACTTCTCCTTCTTTCTTCTTCACCAGTTTTAAGAGGCCTGGTTAATTTTCCTTTGTCCTTCAGCCTTGCTTCTAATCTTTTTCTTCTGCTTTTTTCCTCTTCTCCCTTTTAAATTTCCTTTTAGTGTAAAACTGCTCTAAGTGGATATTTGCTGTATATAATATTCTGATTTGTCTCAGATTTTGTTACACAACTATAAACCTTGTACCTAGAATTAAATATAAAATATTATTAATAATCAGTTGATCATTTTTCAGTCTGTGATGCTATTTTCATTACTAATTGTACTACTTTTCACTGGGTGACATAGTTGTTGTGATCAATTGATCTTATATTTCAATACAGTAATTCCCAAACTTATGAGTTCTGTTTTGAAAGAACTGTTCATAAGTCTGATTCATTCATAAGCTAACAAAGTGAGTCTTATACTGTATACCTGTGAAATTTCACAACCCAGCAAATTACTGTACCTAGATTATTTATAGGTCGTAATACCACAGCCCAGTACCAAAGGACTGGGTCGTAGGCCAACAAGGCTGCATGTTTTCACCCCTAAAAAAAAGAAGAGGCAGAATCCTGGGACAGACTTAAATGCCAAAAGCCAGCTACACTAGAAGACATCTCTGAGAAGTAGTCACTTCCTTGAGAGGACTTCATAGTGAAAGTAATAAAACAGATGAGCAAGTCTCTTGACAAAACCAAAACAGAAATAATTACGGAGGAAAATAAAAAGATGACCATAATGAAGAAAACTGTTGATAAATGTAAAGTAGATACAGTTAAAAAATTAATAGAGGAGCTTAGGTTTATCAGTCAGGGTTTTATTGGAGAAACAGATATAACACGAGATGTACAAATGTAGAAGAAATTACAAGACTGGCTTATGATAGTCAGAGAGTTGTATGAGGAAGCGTGCAGAGGATGTCTGCACACTGAAGACCAAAGGAATCAGTCCAGGGTCTGGAGTTCACTGCAGAGTTCCGTGCAAGTCTGTACCAGGAGGCTGATGAGTCTGCAACTGAAGGCTGAAGGATCCAAGGCAGAAGCTGAAAAGTCTGCACTAGAAGCCAGGAGACAAAGTCCAAGCTAAAGGTAAAGACTGGAGCTCCTACAAAATGGAAGTTCCTCTGTCCTTCCTCATTTCCCTTTTACATCATCTAGGTGATGATCCACCCTAGGGTGTAGAATTGCTGAGCAGTTTAGTTAAGCTTCTAAACTTCTCAAGTTGACATAAGCAATTAACCACTACATTAGAAAAGACAGGGAAATTATGAATGTCTAACATATGAAACAGGATTCCACAAAACAGATTCAAGTAGATATCCAGGAGTTTAAAATTCTACTGAAAAGATACAGAGCAAAATCAACCAAAGGAAGACAGAATATCAGATCTAAAAGACAGGGTTGCAGGTTTCAGCAAATGAAAGACTCTTACAATAGCAAGGGACCATGAATAATCAATCTAGCTGCTAGGTGATGCAATGAAAAATAATGTAAGAGTTATCTTCAATGGAAAATCAATAAATATCACAAAGGATATAAAAAAACCTGTTCATAGAAATAGTGCCAGAAAACTTTCCAAGCATGGAAAAAAAATTTGACATACAGTAAGTGAGGCATACAGAATTCCAAATAGCATGAGCAGAAATAAAAATACACCAAGGCATATAATAGTCAAGATTCTAGATTCAACACAAGAACAGAATATTAAAATCTGTTACAGAAAAGAACAAATCACCTATAAAGGAAAACCCATCAGAATCATAGCAGACTTCTCACCCAGGCCCCTACCCCTGGCCCCAGCCCCAGCCAGAGAATTCCAAATGCCCTTGCAAGTGAACTCCAAACTATATAGAGCTGGGGATTAGTCTAAGACCAAAGTTAACAAACACTCTAAGGGGGGAAAAAAAATCATGTAACTCTGATACACATTTCAATCCCACAGTTCTGGTTCATGAAATTCTTCTCTCCTCTAAGGCAGATGTGCTTTTGACATTCTACTGCAGTGCTTTGAAAAGTGTGTCCATCATCAGCATCACAAGCATAGGTGACCTAATTTGAAATGCAGCATTTTGACTTCTACTGCAGGCCTACTCATCCAGAAACTCAAAGGCAGAGTGCAGCAAAAGCAGCAATCTGACAGATTCTGATAAAAAAAGTTTAAGCACTACTACTGTTTATAGAACAACTTGATGTTTTGTCATTATACATTTGAGTCTCTTATTTTATAAAAGGTTTTGACTGCATTTTTAGTGTTCATTTTCAGATGTTTCCTTTGTAAACTTACTAAAAAGCAAGCCAGAAAAACCACACTCCTATTCATACCCAGTGCTTAGGGAGAAAAATAGTAGTTACTAGAATCCTGCCAAAAATCTTAAATGAGCTTAATAACTTTTGAATCTTCTTCTGACACTGAACACCGTACCATACCATATCAAGTCTTCAGATTACCTGCTGAACACTGCCCTCCCTTTTCCTCCTCAATGCTCAAATGGGGGTATCTGTCCTCAGTGTTGGATCTTAAAGGGGATAAACTGATTTACCCACTTTTTCTATGTGTGTGCTAGCAAGCTGTTGGTCCTTGCTGATAGGAGCCCACTTCACCATTTTGGACTACTCAAGAGGGATGCCTGCATTGCCTAAATGGAACTTTGTTAACCCACACTTAAATATAAAACCTTGAACAATCCTCTGCATTCAACATTACAAGACTAATTTTAGATTTCTTTTACACCTTTGTACCTTATAGCATGGTAGCTTTGTTCTTTAAGTAAACAACATGTGCTTAAAAGTGGACTTTTAGGATTTGCAAGTTTTACTTGTTACTGTTTTGATACAGCATGACAAACTGTATGGAAACTACCTATTTGTGAAGAAAGCCACATGGCTTTCAGGGTGGATATATTCTGTAAGCACTCCATGTAATGTAGGGCTGTAGTAACTCTGATACCAAGCATATACTATCTCTCTATAATGCTTTTTCTTGCCTTGCAGGCAGTGAATCTGTAGTGCCTTGCATCTTTGCGGGGAACAAATAACTTGTACTGTGTCTTTCTTACACTACATGAAGGGAATTGGTTTTTAATCCCACTTTTACCAACACAGGTTTCCCCCTGAATATGGGGTATGGTATTAGTATAACTATATTAACCCAAGAATTTATTAATGATGTTCTTAATCCTACGGATATTCAAAGAGGTGAATTAGAATTCAGTAGTGCGGGAAAGTTAAATAATGCTTTCTAAAGCGAAATAACAGCTGCTAAAGCTTGAGGAGTCTATTGTTTAGAAGACAGTATATGTTAGGAGGAGGTCTGAATAGCTCCTGAAGGGGTCAGGGATAGAGCTCAACAGCACAGTGCGTTGCTTCGCAAATGCGAAGTCTTGAGTTCGATTCCTGGTACCAAAATAATAATAATAATAATAATAATAATAAAATGAATGGGACCTGAAGTTCAATGAGAAAGGCTGGAGTCTCCCAGTTGCTACAGACACAACAGTGAGATGCTTCCACTTCTGAAGGACTTTAGCATCTGAGGCAGCTGAGGAATAAGGGGAGATTTGCAAATAGAGAAAAGGAGTAGCAACTTGGCCTCTGAATTCCAAGCTTTTTAACTCTTTGGTACAGTTAACTCTGAGCCCAGTTACATAGGCCTTAGAATAAGAGTTGTAGTAAAACTTATTAAGAAAGAAATCAAAAGACAGACATTGAGAAGAGTTAATGATTTTTCAATAGGTCACTCATGTATAGCTCTATTTATTTTCTTTAGAAGCCACTTTGAAGATACCAAAGTATAGTACAACAACTCTTGATAATCTCCTACCTCTTCTGTCTGTAACTCACTATTATTTGTCTATTTGTTTTCCTGAGAAACTATTTTGTAGATAACAATATGTAAAACAATAACCATTGATAATTTCCTACCATTTTGTCTGTAATTTGCTAAGTCCCCCCTGTTATTATGTTATCCTTCTTTTACTCTTTAAAATAAAAAAAAAAAGATAGAGTTGGCTGAAGTTTGGAGGATTTTAATATGATGTTTACATCCTAGATATGGTCTTAACCATGTAACACTTCAAAACACAGGACAGACTGAAAAGTGAAGGTAATAGGGGTATCCATGACAGAAGATCTTGGGTGAAATCCATCATTTCCCTGTGAAAGGAAATTATGAGAAACACAAATGGATGTATACTATCCATTTGTTACATTGTTAGGTTACATTGTTATTTTAAATAGAAGACAAAGAATTTTTAAAAATCAACAAAGAAATATCAGAGTTAAATCACGCCTTTGAACAAAAATCAGTACATATCTACAGCATTCCTCACCACAACAGAATACACGTTTTGAGCAGCACATGGGACTTTCCCCAAAATAGACCATATAGTAGTTCACAGAATATGGTTAAGTAAATGCAAAGGAACTGAAATTATTCCGTGCATATTATCAGACCACTGCATAAAGAAATTGGAAATTAATGGCAAAAGAAACCACAAAAACTACATGAAACACACGGAAATTAAATACTCCTCTCGTAAATAACCAATGGGTCACAGATGAAATTAAGGCAGAAATAAGACAGCTTTTCCAGTTGAATAATGCCAACAAAACATACCAGAACTTATGGGATGCAATGAAAGCAGGCCTATGAAAGAAATTTATACTACTAAATGTTGGGAGTGGTTGAAGCTGGAAAATGGTCATATGTATGAGGGCAGGACAGAGCCAGAGTGCCTCAAGCAGTCAAGCTCCCTCAGTCTTAAGAAAAACATCCCGTCTAGACAATTTCAGTCATTAGTCACTAGGCAACCTTGCGTCTTGTGATACTAACCTTGCAAAAGTATAAATAAATGCCCCTACTGCTGATGTTCAGTCCTCTTTCTCATCCCATTACGTCTCCACCTTACCTCACCCTCTTGTCTCTTATCTTCATTTTCTAAATACCATTACCCTTTTCTCCTGGGGATGACCAAGAAACCAACAAGTCCCAACATTTGATCCCTGAAACAGGGACCAGTCTATGGCCATACCACCCTGAACGCACCCATCTCGTCTGAAACAGGGACCAAACAGGCGAATTGGTAGATGCCTGGAGGAAACAGGCTGGAGAAGCACACTGGTCAGTCAACAGCACAGGAGTGTCACACTGGCATATCAGGTATAAAGAATGGGGCATGGACTATCTACTGACCTTAAAAAAAATACTAAAACAAAAAAGAGACAGGCTTAAGAGAAGCCAGAAAGGAAAAAAGTATAATGAATTGCTAGTAGTTAAAAATGGGACAAAGTGCTCCCCGCTTCCCGTTGGAGCTGAGGTGCACCTCAGACAGCTTCGGGAACTTGGGTGAGCTGCTGCTGACCCCACACATGAGCTTGGGACCAGGCAGAAACCTGGACAGTGGTAGGGCTGAATCTCAAACATCTTCAGGAAACACAGTGAAGGCACAGCGGCACCTCCCTGACCAATATGCAAGGCAAGCAAACCCCGGCCACCCTTTGGGGCCTTGGGAGCTACTGGCATCACCCACAGTGTGTCTGCCTTGGGCTGAATCCCCATCTTCAAGAAGACTGGTGAGGCACAGATGTGCCTCGCTGACCAGCGTGCAAGGCAGGCAGAACCCCAGGCACCCTCTTGGGCCTCAGTGGCTACTCACCACACCCATAGTGTGTCTGGGGGGATGCTGGGCTGAATGCCACAAACCTTTAGAAACCCCGGTGAGCCACTCTAGTGCCTCCCCTACCTGTGTGTGAGGCACGTGAAGCCCTGGACAACTTCTGGGGTCTTGATGGTCACTGCCAGAACTCGCACCCAC
The DNA here is from genome assembly GCF_000276665.1 of Chinchilla lanigera. Taxonomy (NCBI): domain Eukaryota; kingdom Metazoa; phylum Chordata; class Mammalia; order Rodentia; family Chinchillidae; genus Chinchilla; species Chinchilla lanigera. The sequence goes on along the minus strand of NW_004955435.1, from coordinate 18,211,312 downwards.
CCCCGGGAGCTCAGCTGAAACCTGGACAGTCAGCAGCCTCAGGGAGTCCACCCTCACCCTCCTCTTCCAGTGTGAAAAGCAGGCTCTGTCCTGGGAAATATCTGAAGCCTCAGTGAACACAACCTGGAACCCCCCCACTCTTGTGGAAGCTGGGTCAAATCCCAGACAGTCTCTGGAACTCTGGTGAGCTTCCCCTGTCCTTCCCACACATGCCTGGCAGCCAGCTGAATGCAAGAAAGATCAGGAGCATCTGGGACCCCACCCTGCCGGCACTCACCAGCACAGGAGCTGCACTGAGCACTGTAGATCTGCAGACTCTCTTCCTGCCACTCACACACAATCAGAAGAGTGAGGCTGCACTCCAGAAAGCCTCTGGATTTTCAAAAATGACAAAACTAAGGAGCAAAATGCAATCCCAGACCTCCACACCACCCAAAACAAGTCCAGTTGGCATCAACATAGAAGAGTCTGGAAGTCATACACCTGAAATTTCTGAAATGATAGCAACTGAAGTAAAGAAACAAATCCATCAGAGCACAGAAGACATCAGATCAGAAATAATGTCTAGGGGAGAAAAGAAATGACAACAATAATGAAAGAAATGTTCAGCATATCCAAAGATGACATAGACAAGAAAATAGAAGAGCATAGACAACTCATGGAAACTTTCAGAGAACAATATAGAAAAGAACCAGACGATACAAAATAGATGCAAACAGATATCCAGGAAATTAAAAATTCCACAGAAAGCTTGCAAAACTGCCTGAATGAAGCTGAAGATAGACTTTCAGACTTGAAGACAGCGCTGCCACTAATGAATGTGAAAGGAGGGATCTCTTAAAAACAACAAGGAACCAGGAAATAGTAATTATACAACTTCAAGACAAGGCATAGAGAAACAATGTCAGGGTAATAGGTATTAATGAAACAGCAGATGTCAACACAAATGACATAAAAAGACTATCTGCAGAAATAACAGCAGAACATTTCCCAGGCATGGAAAAAGAATCGGACATCCAGGTAAAAGAAGCATATAGAACTCCAGTTAATCATAACCAAAATAAATCTATATGCAGACATATACTGATCAACATCCCGGAAACTCAACAAAAGCTCAGAATATTAAAAGCTGTTAGAGAAAAGAAACAGATCACCTATAAAGGTAATCCCATCAGACTCACAGCAGGCTTCACAACACAAACCATCAAGGTAGGAGGAGCTTGGAGTATTTCAGGTACTGAAAGAAAACAACTTCCAACCCAGATTGATGTACCCTGTCTTTCAAATTTAATGGAGAAGTAAAATATTTCATGATAAAGAACTGAAGAAATTCATGAGCATCAAGCCAATCCTACAAAGATACTAAAAGATATTCTAGAAAGAGATAAAACAGACCACAACTTCAACAACAACAACAGAAAGGAACCACCAAGTATAGCAAACAATTAAACATAGGGAAAAAGAATCCAACAGCAGGAAAATAGCATGACAAAGATAAGCCAGTACAAATCAGTTATAACCATCAATGTAAATGCACCAACCAAAAGAAGCAGACTAGCAGAGTGGATTAGGAAACAAAACCCAACTATACGCTATATACAAGAAACACATTTAACTCAAAAGGAAATTCGAAGACTGAAAATTAAAGGATGGAAAACAATACTCCATATGACAAGAACCCAGGAAAAAGCAGATGTAGCTATTCTGTTTACAGACAACGTGAACTTCAAGCCAAGAACAATCAAAAGAGATAAAGAAGGTCACTACATACTTGTGAAGGGGAAGGTTCAAGAGGAAGAGATATCAATCATAAACATCTATGCACCAAACATAGGAGCACCCATCTATATAAGACGAATTCTAACAGACATGAAAAATGATATAAATAGCAACACAATCATAACAGTGGACTTTAACACACCATTGTCACAAAGAGATACATCAACTAGACAAAAAATTGGGAAATAACAGAACTTAACCAAATTTGTGAACATATGGACTTAGTAGACCTTTACAGAGTGTTCCACCCAACAGCATCAGAACACACATTCTTCTTAGCTGCACATGGGACATTCTCTAAAATAGACCATATACTAGCACAGAGAACATGTTTAAGGAAATGAAATTATCCCATGTATACTATCAGACCATAGTCCAATGAAATTGGAAATTAATGACAAAAGAAAACACAGAAACTCCATCAACAGTTGGAAATTAAGTAACATCCTCCTGAACAACCAATGGGTCACAGATGTAATCGAAGTAGAGAATAAACACTATTTACAAACAAATGAAAATGGAGGTACAACCTACAGGAACCTGTGGGATGTAATGAAAGCAGTCCTGAGAGGGAAATTTATAG
>NW_004955435.1:18159491-18205624 GCF_000276665.1 Chinchilla lanigera | reverse complement strand
AACCCTACTCCACTGCTGGTGGGAGTGTAGATTCGTGAAACCACTGTGGAAATCAATTTGGAGATTCCTCACAAAACTAGGATTGGAAGTCCCATTTAACCCAGCTATTCCCCTTCTGGGTATTTCCCCAGAATTAAAGACATCATACCACAGCCATATATGTGCACCCATGTTTATAGCAGTACAATTTGTTATAGCTAAATCTTAGAAACAACCCAGATGCCCATCCACTGAGGAATGGGTAACAAAGATGTGGTATTTTTATACAATAGAGTATTACTCAGCTATTAAAATTTGTAGGTAAATGGATGCAACGAGAGACCATACTCATAAGTGAAATAAATCGGACCGAGATAGGTAAACATCATATTGTCTCCTTGATGTAGGAACCTGAAAGACTAGCTAAAACTCAAAACGTACAATAGATGATAAGAAAGGGAAAGAAACTGCTCAAAGGAAGGAACAACCGGGATGAGGGAAATAAGAAAAAAGAAAAAAAGGAACGCAAAATATAAATATATATATGAACAGCTGTGATAACTGTATTGCTGATGTCTGATGGTGTACTGAAATGAACAGTTAATAATTACCATTTTTTATGTTCTGATAGACTTTGCATGCTTGTGTCTGGTGGTCTGAGCAACTGATTTGAAAGTAACAATATGCACTGGAATTACAATGGTGAACTCCTACCATCTTAGTGAAATTCTATTATTTCTACTGTTTTATCAAAGAATTATTTTCTCATTCCCGATAATGGTTTGAGCAATCTTTCATTCTTACATTGGGTAATCTGAGCAATGTAGTTGAGGATAGCTATATGTAATGTGACAACCACTGTTGACTCATATTATTTTGTCTTGAGACTCTGTATCACTTTGAATGTTCTTGCTTTGATTTGCTTGTGTTTGTGATACTGGTACGCTGCTACTACTCCATTTCTTTGTTCAGTAAGTCTTTGGTGCTCTCATAATTCCTAGAGAGGTTGACTGCCTGTTTTAAGTCCTAAATTATATTGGTGTAGAAAAGCTTTAATATTTTACAAATAGGTATAAAGGTTTGGAGTACAATCTAAAAGCAATGGGGTTTAAACAGTCACTTGATTTTGACATCCCATTTAAATAATGGCAGGCCTGGTGGTGACGTACAAAAGGAGGAAAGCTATGACAACTTTTCCATATTTGGATTACCTTATCCTACAAAAACAAATTACCCCAAACTGGGGCTGGTGATTTAGCTCAGTGGCACAGTGCCTGCCTGGCAAGCACAAGGTTGTGAGTTTGATTCCCAGTACCGGAAAAAAAAACAAAAAACAAAACAAATTACCCCAAACTGTTCAGATCAACCTAAAATGATTTTCAGACTTTATTTGGTAATATTAATTGGCTTCACCCACCTTTTGAGCTAATTTCTCTGGTGTTATTGTCATTATCCTTCACACAGGTTAATTTAATTTGGTTCTATTTTCACAGAAGGGTCATCTTAGCATAAGGGAGGCTATATGATGGCTTCCTCTTCCAAAATATAGGATACAGGTTTCTCAATGTATGATCAAAATTCAATTACAAAAACAAAATGGATGATGGCAACATATACTATTACATTTTCAAATTCTACAAAAGATGAAAGTACAGCAACAGAAAGATAATTCAAACAGGTAAAGCAAAAGAAAAGGCGAATTTTGGGTCAACAATATGTTTGTGTTTTGCTAGAGCATGCTGTCTGGCTGTATCATGAAGCCAGATCTGGAGAAGAAGTTGACAATGAGGAGGTCAGATTTGACCTGGGGCCTATTGAAGAAACTGACAAAATGGAAATATAAGGTTTAAGTAGGTGATAAAGTATATCTAGACAATTGAGCTGAAAGTTACCAGCATTCTTAAGACAAAAAAAATATTAAAAATGTATATTAATTATAGAGAAAAAATTCTATTCCTTCCAAATTTTTCTGTTGTGAGATCTCTGCTAACTGACGAACAACAAAATTTGACTGGTCTATTTATAATTATAAATTTCTAGAATTGTAACACAGTTACTATAATTCAATTCGGTCAAAAATATATTTGAGTACACTCTTGATTTTGTAAAGCTGTTTGTTTTGTCTGTCATTCCATGAACAGCTATTCCTCTTTTTATTTCAGCTTAACAATTTTCTTATCTTTTTTTTTTTTTTTTTTTTTTTTTTTTTTTTTGGTTTTTCTCCGGTACCGGGAACCGAACTCACGACCTTGCGCTTGCCAGGCAGGCGCTTTTGCCACTGAGCTAAATCCCCAGCCCCCATCTTTTTTTTTTTATTTTAAAGATAAAAGGAGGGAAACATTAACAGACATACATTTTACAACATATCACAAGCACAATACAGACAATACAGAGTTACAAACAAAGTGGTAGGGAATTAACAATGGTGGTTGTATTACATATTGATATCTTCAAAGTGGCTTCTCATGAAAACAGATATAGACATGCAATACTGGTCAACCAAAGACTCAATGACAGTTTCTTTCAGCATAGAAATAGAAGACAGAAGAACAACCATGTTAACTATCCTGTATATACATACATACAAAATTTCTCCTCCTTTCCCTTCTCTTTTCCCACATCCCAGAAGCCCTTTACTCTTCAGTGGTTTCCTGTCATTTCACAGTGTCTATCATACCTCCGAGTTTAAATTAACTCTTTCAAGTTTTACACTAGTGAAACAATGAGGTGCTTGCACATGTATGTTTGACTTATTTCACTTATGAGTATGGTCTCTAGTTGTGACCATTTAAATATAAAGGCCTCGAGTTTATCTTTCTTTATAGCTGAGTAATATTCCATTATATAAAAGTACCATAATTTTCTTATCCAATTCTCGGTGGATGGACATTTGGGTTGCTTCCACATTTTAGCAATTACAAATTGTGCTGCTATGAACATAGGTGCACATATATCACTGTGATATGATGTTTTTAGATTTTCTTATCTTTTGATCATTTGTTCATAATACAAGTTGGGTTATAGACTTAAAAGCATGCTTTCACCCAAGTTACCTGCTAGTCTAAGTGACATCAACATTGGTTTACTTACAGGTCATCAAAAAATTTGAGATAATGAACAAAAATTCCTCAGAGTGGGGAGAGATTATTGGATAGGACTTCCCAACTGGCAAATAGAGGGGTGGCCAACCTTTGTTCATTAGTAAGGAGCCCCCAATAACCTCCATCAGGTCTTGGGAGACACCTCCAATAATCTGGTCATTTGGTTAAAAGATAAAGTTTTTCAGTAAAAATTACAGTAAGATTTTCTCATAAAAGATGCTCTTGATACAAAACGAAATTAAGAAATAAAGATTTTCACATGTGTATGACAATTCATTATTGTTAATCTCATGGTGTATTAAATGTATTCATGATTCCAGATGTATAGGTCTTCCAAAATGTAAAATAAGGATTGTGTATGGTGATAAGACTTTCCTTCAGATTCAGACCTCTGCCCTTAACAAAAAACTTGTAATGTATGTTCCATGAAAGGACAACTAGCCAGGCGTGGTGGTGCATGCCTGTAATCCCAGCAATCGGGAGGCTGAGGCAAGAGGATCGTTGCAAGTTCGAGACCAGCCTGGGCTATGAAGTGACCTCAAGGCCAGCCTGAACTGCACAGTGAGACCCTGTCTCAAAAAAGACAATCAATCAATCAATAAATAAATAAGTAAATAAATAAAGGACAACTAATTAGGTAAAAGCTTATGTATCAGACAAAGGATTATTTAAAAGGGTTACTTTATGTCAAAATGAAAAACTAGGTATGTTACAAAATGTCATCATGATTATCATGCTATGTTACATATGGTTTTATTTCGAAATTTCTGTGTGAAAATATGTAACTACTGTCTGTTAACATTCTCTCAGGATGTAAATATTAGGATATCCATGGTTGTTGAAAAATAACGGTTCAATTTTTGTTCTAAGGTGTCTGATATTCAGATAACAGTATTAAGCATACTGCCTCCATTACAATGTAATGTCATTGATCTTCTCTTCTAGATGTTTAAGAAGTGAGATTTGGAGACCAAAAGTTAGAGTGTTATATGGGCTAAAAGGATAGCAAATATTTTGGCCCTAGCCGTCTGAGGTCAGTGAGGACCCAGGACATAAGCAAACCTCTGCAGCGACATCCTATAATTTGGTTGAATCCCTGATTTTCTGATCAAGGAGATTATGGGACCAGATGAAAGTGATTCTATGATGTATAGTGTGCCTAAGGAGAGTCACTGGGAGAGAAAAAAATCTCCAAGCTTTCACAGAAAGCAACTTGGTCAAGCAATGGCTGTGACGCACCTAGATGGATGACACAGAAAAACTAGAGGTGCTATACTTGGTTCCAAGGTGATTCCTGAGGAGACTTAACTGACCTAGATCGATAGCAAGAAGTTAAATTTTATTAGTACAGATCTCATTGTAATTTGTTCTTAAACATCCAGTAGAAAAGTGTAACCACAAGATGTGGAAAATAATACCATAATAATATTCTAGCTGTAAAAGGTTCAAATCACAAACAATTTCTGACAATTCCCAGCAGTACTCATAACTCACTACTATTATGGAATATTGGACTATATAGGATTAAATTGCTGTATACAGGTACCAAAAATCTTTAGACTGGAAATCTTTAGCCTAAACAAGTAAATTCATCAAAAATGAAAAGGTCTTCTACAGTTCTCCAAACACAGCTCCTCCACCTGTGAACACCATCACTTATACAACTAAACAAAAAAGAGAAACGTTGAGAGTGGCTGAAGCTGGAAATTAACCATATGAGTGAGGGCAGGACACAGCCAGAGTGCCTCAAGCAGTCAAGCTGCCTCAGTCTTGAGAAAAACATTCCATCTAGACAATTTCAGTCATTAGTCACTAGGCAACCTTGTGTCTTGTGATACTAACCTTGCAAAAGTATAAATAAATGCCCCTACTGTTGTTGTTCAGTCCTCTTTCCCATCTGTAAGAGGCCTCCACCTGACCTCAGCTCTTGTCTCTTATCTTTATTTTCTAAATACCCCTGCCCTTTTCTCCTGGGGACCACCAAGAGACCAATAGTCCCAACAGGTCAATTCCCACAAAAGAAAAACAGAATAAGCTCAAATAAATAATGTTGAAACAAAGTTCTATAAAAAGAACAAGGTAAACCCAAATATCATATTAGGAAGGAAATTATAAAGATGAGAGCAGAAATTGATGCAATTGAGACTAATAAAATTTTTAAAAATCCATACATTAAAGAGTTAGCCTTCAAAAGATTAAATAGCAAACCTCATTAAAACAAGGAAAGAAAAGATCCAAACCCATGCAATTAGGAATGAAAAGGGAGAAATCAAAGAAGATCCTGCAGAAATCTAGAAGATCATCAGTACCCACCTTGACAGCCTGTACTCTAATAACAAGGAAAATTCAAAAGAAATGGATAGATTCCTAGATACATATGAATTAGCAAAGCTAAATCAAGAAGATATATGAACTCTAAACATTCCAAAATCAATGAAATTCAGGAAATAATTTAAAAACCTACTAACCAAGAAAAGCCCAGGTCCTAAGAGAGTCACTGCTCAATTCTCTAAGACATTTAGAAAACATCTAATACTATTACTCCTCAAACTCTTTAATAACACTGAAAAGGAAGCAAACTCATTACCCTGATACCAAGACATCTCCCTAAAAAGAGAGAGAGAACTACAGGCCAATAGAACAGCTCAGATAAACTACAAACCAGTAAAACAGGCCAAAAAACATACCTTCAAAAATCCTCAATAATTTGATCCTAGAATATGGAATGCAGCAAATCATCAAGATTATATACCATGACCAAGTAGGATTCATCCTAGGGATGCAGGGATGGCTCAACACTTGCAAATCAGCAAATATAATACAACACACTAACAGAACCAAGGATAAAAACCACATGGTCATCTCAATAGATGCAGAAAAAGCATCTGACAAAATCCAACACCCATTCAAGATAAAAACCCTAAAGAAAATTTTAAGAAAAAAATTCAAGAGAAGGTTCTTATCCCAACCTGATAAAGGCCATCTGTGACAAATCAACAGTCAACATCATCTAAATGGTCAAAACCTGAAAGCTTTTACTCTAAACTGAGGAACAAGACAAGGATGCCTACTCTCATCACTCTTGTTCAACATAGTTCTGGAAACATTATCCAGAACACATAGACATGAGAAAAGAATAAAAGCAATATGGGTAGAAAAGAAAGGACTTAAATTATCATTATTTGCTTGAAGACATGATATTCTAGATAAAACACCCAAAAAACTCCTAGATTTAATAAAGCAATTCAGTAAGGCATGATGACACACACCTGTGATTCCAGCAGTCGGGACACTAAGGCAGGAAGACTGCTGTGAGTTCAAGCCAGCCTAAACTACACAGTAAGATCCTATCACAAAAAAAACCAAGTAACAAAAAGAAAAAAAGGAAAAGAAAAGAACTTCAGTAGTATAGCAGGATGCAAAGTCAATGCCCCAAAATCAATAGTATTCCCTACATGAATAACAAACTCACTGGAGAGAAATTAAGGAATTAACACCTTTCATAGTAGCTTCAAGAAAAAGGAAATATCTAGGAATCAAGCTAACAAAGTGAAAGAACTTTACACTGACAACTACAGTACTCTGAAAAACGAATTAAAGAGGCTCTCGGAAAATGAAAAGATATCCTGTTCTTGGATAGCAGAACTAATATAGTGCAAATAGTCATACTTTCAAAACTGTTACACAGATTTGATGCAATTCCAATCAAAATACCAGTAACATTCCTCAGAACTAGAAAAAACATTCCTAAAATTCAGGAGCCAGAATTTTGGAACCAGAGGTGACACACAATAACAAAAGCAATTCTGGACAATAAAAGCAAGGTGGGGAATAACGCAATCCTCAATTTGAAGTTAGGCTACCATGATAAAAACAGCATTCAGTTGGCAAAAAACAGACTCAAGGATCAATAGAACACACAGACACAATTCAAAGCACACTCAGGCACTTAATCTTTGACAAAGGGGCCAAATACCCTCACTGGAAGAAAGACAGCCTGTTTAATAAACAGTGCTGGAAAAACAGGCTTTCCACATGCCGAAGATTAAATCTAGATCCCTATCTCTCACAATGCACTAAACTAAAATTGAGATAGAGCAAAGATCATCTGCTGGAAGATCAAATAGGTAAAACTCTTGAAGAATTAGGTATAGGCAAAGATTTCTTGAACAAAACCCAAATTACATAGTGCAATGAATAAACAACTGGGATCATATCCTGTTGAAAAGCTTTTACACAGCAAAAGAAGCCACCAACTGAGTAAAAAGGCAATCCACAGAACAGAAAAAAATCTTTATCAGCTACTCCTCAAAGAACTAACATCCAGAATATATGAAGAACTTAAAAAATCACACTCCCTCAATTTAAAGACCCAGTCCAAAAATAGCCATGTGAAGTAAATAGTTCTCAGATGAAGAAGTGCAAATGGCAAATAAATGTATGAAAAAAATGCTGAACTTCACTGGTCATGTGAGCAATGTAAATAAAAACAACATGGAGGGTCAGGGATATATAGCTCAGTGGCACAGCTCTGAGTTCAATTTCCAGTAACAAAGAAAGAGGGAGGGAAGGAGGGAGGGAGGAAGGAAGGAAGGAAAAAAAACAAGACAGAGAGTCCATCTCACTCCAGAAATGGTTATCCTCAAAAAAATCAACCAATATCAAATGCTGGCAAGACTGTGGGGAGAAAGGAACCTTCACCCACTGCTGGTAGTAGTGCCATTGGTTTGACCACTATGAAAATCAGTGTGGAGCTTCCTCAAAAAAAAACTAAAACTAGAGGTTCCACTTGACCCAGCTATTCCCCTCCTTGGTATACTCCTGAAAGAGTTAAAAGGATAATTCCACAGTGATATATGCATAATCATATTTATAGAAGCACAATTTATAAATACCTAAATCTTGGAAATAGCCCATATATTAAAGAGGAATGAAAATAAAAAAACAAATACAAAACAAGTTTCAAAATGATGAACCTAATTGAAACATGTCAACATTTAAACAATTTTAAAGCATACGAATGGCTATCTTAGTTACTTTTCTCATAGCTGGGATAAAATACCCTACACCCACAAGTTAAAGGAGAAAAAGTTTATTTCAGCTCACAGTTTGTACAAGTTTCAGTTCATAGTCAGCTGGCTTCAAAGCAGGACAGCATGGCAGAAGGGCATCATAAGGGAAAAACAGTTTATGAAGTGGCAGGTAGGAGGCAGCAAAGCAGTGGCCTATCTTCTTTCTGTCTCTTCATATTCCAACCAGGCTATAAGCCTACTGATTGGTGCCACCCACACCCACTCTTTACTCATTAATCATACAATATACTAGACATTATGCTAGGTAAGGAGGAATCTAAATCATAAAGTCTTAAGTAATTATACTGAAAATAAATTAATGTCATTTGTGGTAAATGTTGTACAAGAAATATTCAAGGTGCTATGGAAATAAGCCATATAGAGACTTAAATCTAGCCTTGTCTATTAAGAGAGGCTTCCTAAAGCAATGACATTTAAGCACAGAATTATATAAGTATGCATTACCAAATGTTAAATCAACGTAAGACATTATTGTAAGTCAGAAAAGTTAAATTAATTCAGTGGAGAATGAATGCTTTCTAAGAGACAAAAGAACTAGGAGTTGCAAATGAGATAGGTAAACACAAAATCCAATGTCTATAGTCATAAACAATATTGTCCCCTATACAATAGGTCAGTAACCACAGCTGGCAAGACAAGTTCAGCCTACAGTATCTTTTGTAGATCTTTGGGCTAAGAATGGTTTTTACGTTTTTATACGGTTAAAAATAAAAGAGAAGCAAAGGAGGTAAAAGCAGAAGAAAGAATTAAAGCAGATCAAATATAGCCCCCAAATCTAAAATATTCACTGATCTTCTGTAGAAAAACTTGGCAGGTAGGGGCTCTAGTTTAGTGGTAGAGCCTGATCTAGCATATGCAAGGCCCTGGGACTGCTATGGAGTGCACGCACATGCATATACACACGCACTTGCTAACCCATGTTCTCCACATTGTAATCAATTAAAGTATAATAAAGCTTTATCCTACAAATTCAGTACACACCTGAACAGTACTTTTCAGTACTAAATAAATATGCCAGCTTTTTCAAAATTGGATCCTTGTGATACAGCACCCAAAAGTACTAAATTTACAATCGCTACAGAATACATAAATACATGTTAAATCTTATTAAGTGTGCTATCAGCATACATTTAAATAATATGAACACTTTGATGAACAGTTAACAAGATGTATAAAAATGGATAGATATTATAGCTTTACTTATAATCATTTTTCAAATTTTAGGTGAAAAGCAGTATGAAACATTTATATTGTGAGGTTCTAATTCAGTGGACTCAATACTGTTTTGAAAAGTAATTCCCATATATTAACAGGAAAGACCATACTTACTAATTCTTTTTTCAATTCTTCAACTTCTACTTCTGTGTTATTTTTAAATTTAGTCATCTCTTCTAAAAAGCAAAAGAATAAATATGTGTTAAAAGCTGCATTAAAAGAATAAGGTGAGAAAGGAAATTAAGCTATCTGAAGGGAGAAAAAAAATCAAGACATACATCAATGTAAGTACAGCACTGTAAAGCATAAAAGCAGCATATAGGGAGTCTAAAGCAGCCATACAAAAGTAAAATGGCAATAACAACTTTATAAAGTTAATCCTATAGCCAAATGAGTACAAAATTCATAAAGTAAAATAAGCAATAAGTCTACATAAAATATATTTGGAACGAGGTCAGCTAGTGCCTTTACCTTTAATTTATCATTATCTGAACGTACCTAACCTCTTAATCTTTACTCCAAAAAGTGATCTTTTCTGAAGCTGTTAACAGTGTGCTTTGGATTTTGACATCCCCATCTCTTTCACTCCTCAGCTGCTATATTACCAATACACACTCCAAGTAAAAAAAAAATTTATTTCTATTTTACCTAAATATCCCATTTGAATGTAAAACAGAATTATGTAATTAACCTTCCTACCCTTTCAAACTATTTTCAGATTTCTCATTTTGTTTCACAAACTCCTGTTTGTCGACTACATGTCTCTTCCTCACAAAACTAATGCCTATCTCCATGATATTACTAAAAAATTGTTCTCAAAGATCAACAATAAACCAGGGGTGGTGGTACACATCTATCATCAGCATGAGACTAAGGCCAGAGGAGCACAAATTCAAACCCAGCCTAGGCAACTTAGAAAGACCCTGTCTCAAAACATTAAAAGGAGAAAAAAGAGCTGGGGATATAGCTCAGTGGGAAGGTGCTGGGTTCAATCTCTAGCATCACAAAAAAAAAAAAAATCAGTAAGTGTAATGTGATATTGTCTTGGTTACTTTTCTCTCGTTGCTGCAATGAAATACCCGACACCCAGAACTAAAGAAGGAAAGGTTTATTTAGCCCACAGTTTGTCAAGGTTTTCAGTACAGGCTCCAAGGCAGAGTGGCACATGGCACAGGGCAACAATTCATGGTGGTAGAAGACAGCAAAAGCAGCAAGAACAAAAGGGAGGAGTGGCAGCAAGCAGCCTCTTTCTCTCTCTTACATATGCAAATTTTCCACCCCAGGACGCATATAGCACTCACACCCCTAATCCCATCACTGGATCATGGATCAGTCATAAACTCTAAAAGCCCACCCCATGACTGCATGAGGCTTTGGGGGCACATCCAGACACAAACCATAACAGGTATTATCCTCAGTCTTCATCATTATGGAGCCTGGTAGTATCTGATACCATTAAACATTTCCTACTTTTTTTCCTTTGATTCTAAAGATCCTGCATTACTGATTTTTTGTATTTCTACTTTACCTCAAACTCCTCTTTGTTAACACATGTCCTTCTTGCTGCCCTAAATAATAATGCTTTAGGATGCTTCTCTATACTTCCATGAATTATGTTAATGAAGTGAAAATTTTATAGCCCAAATCTCTCATTTTTTTCTCTTTTCTTACATTTTTAACTGCCTACAGAAGAAAATATATTGTCTAAAATACTGGCTCTCTTTACTGAGTTATTAATTACTGGAAATATAATAATCACTAAAACTCTCTCTCGCTGTCCATTCTAAAGTAACATTTGTAGTAACTGTCCACCATCTTTAAAAAAACAATTGCAAAACATGCAGTGTCAATATTGAATCTAAAAGAAAAACCTGTCACATATAAAACGATCAGCAAGTTTCATTTCAGATAAAAATAATCTTTAAAAACTTGAGGACTGGTTTAAGACAATGGACTGAGAAATTCTACATTCTCACCTTAATCCCATAAAATTAGAGAAAAGATAAAAGAAGAAAAAAAAAAAAAAAAAAAGGAAGTAACATTACCAAAATAAGACAGGACAACAATTCATGGTGGTAGAAGACAGCAAAAGCAGCAAGAACAAAAGGGAGGATCCTTAACAAACCAGGTAACTAAAGAATTCTTGTTGGTAGGGGGTCTTGCATTAATTCAATGAGGCTTGTGGAACAACCAGACCAGGGAATCACACCCTCCTACCACACAAAGTATATCTCAGTTTAAAGCAAAAATTCTGGGAACTAGGACCAAAGACACTATCACGTCCCAAATAGCTCATAATCCCCAAGCAAGATAAACATCCCCTGTACCAGTGGTGGTAAAGCTACACAAGCATACCACAGTGTCATTGAAAGCACTAACAGCTTCACATCACTGCCCTATACCAAAAGACAAGCTACCAAGCCTACCTCTCCTTCCAGTACCTCTTGTGAGTTCCCATAATCAAAGGAATCATATTACAATACACATGAGTGAAGACGGATTCTCAAATGCTTAGCTAACTGAATCATCAGGTACCAACAACTTGAGAAGAAAAACCATGAAAGAGGCTCCGGTCGGGCGTGGTGGCGCACGCCTATAATCCCAACGCTTGGAGGATCTTTGAGAGTTTGAGACCAACCTGGGCTACAAGGTGAGCTCAAGGCCAGTCTGAACTGCATACTGAGACCCTATCTCAAAAAAAAGAAAAAAGGCTCCAAATTCAACTAAGAGAAAAACTAAAATTCAAATAGAAAAGTTAACAGCAAAGAGAGCAGTATTTTGCTAAGCATAATACCCAACAGGATAGTATGCCTCAGGTTACCTAGAGCTCTTGGGAACTCAAAATTTGACAGGAGAATTCAAAATAGTGAAACAGAAACAGTTAAAGAATAATTAGCAGGGGAGAAGCCAGAAAACCATCTCCCCATATTTAGGAAAAAGAATAAAGAGAGAGGAAGCATAAGAAAAAGGTTTTTAAAAAACTCACATGAAGGGTACATACAGAATTTCCAAAGTCTCTCCATCAAGAGCTCCTGCGAACAGTACGATTTAAAAGAAAGAAGGAAACAACAGGAAGAAAACTTTTTGGAGTAAAAAAAGAACTATCTTTGGATTAATGAGCCTCTCAGAAAAGGCAGCAAAATAGTCATATGATTTCTATTTTTAAATGATATTCTTTCATTCCTGGACCACTCAAGCTGCAATTCCATTTGTCTGCTTCCACTCTTTCCCTCATTAGCTACCTACCACCAAATTTACGTGCATTATATAAGATATAGGGAGGCCTAAAAAATCATACACCAGATTGCATCATTCCTTTATTTAGTATCTTTCAATAGTTTCAGTGTTAGAATAAAATCAAAATTCATTTTTTGAGCTTACCTAAACAGTCTCCCTGTATTCCTATCGATTTCTCTCCATATATCACTTCTTATACTCAGCTGCAAAGACTTTCAGTCACTTAAATGAAGTGAGCTTCTTAACACCTCAGAGCATTTATAAGTATTTTTCCCGTACTGAAAAGTTCTCTCCAACTCCAAGCCTTATCTAACATTTTAAATCTCACTTATTTTTTTAGTTCTCAATGGAAGGTGACACCTGATCAAGAAATCTAAATTGGGCTCTATTTATTTTTTTTTGGTTTTTGTTCTTGATTTTTCTGTTTTGTTTTGCTTTGTTTTGTTTTGTTTTTGAGACAGAATCTTGCTGTGCAGTTCAGGCTGGCCTTGAACTCACAGCAATCCTCCTGCCTCAACCTCCTGAGTACTAAGATTACAGGAATATGCCACCACATCCAACCCTCTAGTATTTTCTTACATTGCACTATTTTTATTTCTTTCAAACACTTAGCTCAATTTATAATAATTTGTGACTGTTTTATGTATTTCCTAAGTAGAGTGCAAACCTCATGAGAAAAGGGAAAACAATGTCTATTTTGTTCCTCATAATACACACACAGCTAAATCAGGAATAAGTAAGTCTGAGCCCAATCACTGTATTATGTATCTGGTAATCAAAGCAGAAGCATTTTGACACACTTAAGGCAGAGTATATTACATAGCCAGATTAAAAGCAAAAATGAGTGTAGAAACAGAAAAATGATCACAGCAGGTGAGAAAAATGACCATAGTAATAAGACCTGTTTAGAGCAATATTTAGACTGCACTGAGGATAAGAGGAGACATAAATGTAGCAAAGTGAATGGCAGCAAATAAAAAAACTGGGAAACCAAGAGCCAAAAGAATTCTCTCCTGAAAGGGCAGATAAGAGGGAGGGAGGGAGGTAAGGAAGGAGAGTGTGAGAGGGGACGTAGGGAAGGAATCATTTGACAAAGATTTTATATTACAGTTAGCTTTAACTTACTTTGTATGCACTACCCTTACTCTTCAAAGCACCAATGAAATGGCAGCTAATATTGAAGAGCTGAAACTTGGCAATGAGACAGCTCTTAAATTTGCAACAAAGAATAATCAGACATGTATTTTTAAACAATGTTCTAGCATCAATATAGAGAATGGGCCAAAGGTATATAAAACTGGAAACAGACTAATTTTCAAACTTCTGCATTTAGTACTGGTCTGACATGTCTGGTCCAGCTCTAACAAGATATAAAGAGAAGAGCAATGCTGTATCAGAGCAGTGAATAGATAAAAAGTGGTTTTCAAATTGAGATTGCTGAAGGGATGATGAAGAAACACTATAACCACAAATGTAAGCCTAAGAAAATACCATCAAAGGCAAAAAGTAAAGTTTAGTCAGGAAGTAAAACAGTAAAAATGAAGACTACTAGGGTAAGAAACCTACCCAAAAAAAGGTAAAGCAAGTAAAAGCTGAGTAAATACAGTGAAGGAATAGTAAATATGAAGACAAAGTAACCTCAAGCAGCTTGAATGACTACTCTGATACAGTTTGTGTTCCATACACATGTATGTTCACATACGTGCTGTACTAAGCTAAAAGCATGTGCTTAAATTCGAAAACTGAGAAAATAAGAACGAACTGTTCAAACAAGAACGAACTGTTCTGGGTCTGTGAATATAAAAGAAAAGGAAAAGATTCAAAAGTTTTGGCATATACCTGTAATTTTAGCACTCATGAGGCTGAGGTAAAGAGGATCGCCACAAGTATGAGGCTAGCCTGACCTACATAGTGAGACCCTGTCTCAAACCTCCCCCTCTCCAAAAGAGTAAGACAGAAAGACAGACAAAAAGAAGACCGAAGTTATTTAAAGATAAGCACGGCACCATACACTTGTAATGCGAGCTACTTGGGAGGCTGAGGCCAAAAGATCACAAGTGCAAGGCCAGCTTGGGCAATTTAGTGAGACCCTGTTTCAAAATAAAAAATACATACAGCTGGGCACACAGAGTGGGAGAGTATCCCGAGTCCAATCCCCAAAAACAAGAAAAAAGAAGTTATTTAATAGTTAGGAACTCTCAAATTAGTTGTACTTTATAAATTAGATAGTAAAAATTAGAAATAGATTGAATTGTTATAGATAAACATCCAATGCAGATATTTTAAGGAGCACAATTACTCCTTAGTTTATAACGTTAACCAATTCTAAAGAAAATAATATGCAGTGGTTTAAAACAGTACTTTATGCTATGATGAAAGATTTTTAAAATTTTGAATGATAATGAGTTAATCAACAATGGAAAATTAAGCATTTCAAAAAGAAAAGCACACATATGGGTGAACAAAATAGCCTCTTTTTTTTTTTGCCTTTTTGAGACAAGGTCTTGCTGTGTAATTCAGACTGGCCTTGAACTCACTATGTAGCCCTCCCGCCTCAGCCTCCACAGTGCTAGAATTACAAGCACCTACCACCATGCCCAATTAACAGCCTACTTTTGAAAGGTTAAGTAAACATTTCAGATATGAAGTAATACTAGTTGTAATTAATTATACACAGATTCAAAGCTAACAACAAAGCTTGTAGAACATTGTGGAGATATTCTAGAAAAATACCTATCAATTCATAAAATTTCTTTATAAAAATAATTGTTTTTGTTGGAGTTGAAAAAATGTATTTTGTGTCTTTTTAATTCTCTACATTTGTAGGTATGTACATTTGTAAATATTAAGCATAGATCATTAGAATTAGCAACTGGTCATAAATTCACAAAATAATTACAGGCCCTCTTCCTTTTGATCATGAAAGTTGTTACATATTAACAATACCAAATGGTAACACAGGATCACATTTTCCTATTGTAAGTAGTTATTACTCCAATAAGATTGAGTCATGAAATTTTAAAATTTACTTAAAATATAGCATACACTTCTCACTAAGAATTATTAACACCTCTTAAGCTACCTACTGAGATACTTCTCAGTATGAACTATGTAATAAAACTGAAATGTTCAAAATTTAAATTTTCTCTACTCAATTATGTTCTTCTAATTAGCCAGTATTATCAAAGTATACATCATTGTCTAAATCTTACCCAGCTCACTGGATCTCTTCTGAAGCTCCATAGTAAGTATTTTCAGTTGATCTTCATTTTTTTCCAATCTTGTAAAATATGTTATATTACAATGTAAAATGTTTTGATCAAAATTCATCTACCATAAAAACTAAAACTAGTACAATTTATCAACTGATATATCTTAGCAAAAAAAATCACCCAATTATAGTATTAAATATATACTGAGTACTTATTGTATATAGTATAATATTTTTAAGAAATAACTATAAAAACTATTATAAATAACTATTATAAATATGTAACTTCATATTAACTACATCTACATAAAACCTTAAGGCTTACTGGTTATAATTTCTTTACTGATAATCAAATTAATGCATCTTAGAATTTAAAATAAATAAATAAATAAAAGGCACTGGGGATATAGGTCAGTGGCACAGCATCGGCCTAGCAAGAATAAATATGTAACTACTACTAAATTCTACCTTGCAAATACCCCATATGTGACAATATGTATCATTTTCTTGACTCCTCTGACTCTATTTCCTCAAACTATAAAATGGAAGTACTGGACCAGATGAATCTAAGATAATTTACCATTCTGAAATTTTAAAATCTGCATAGATCAGTAAAGAATGTGTAAGATTAGCATAGCTAGAAAAGCTAGCTTTTCCTCCCTCTCCATGCACAAACAATGGATAAGACATGCTGGTAGGCCTAGACCCTGTATAGAGAAAAATACTTTTTACTCTACTAAAATTAACCCCGATACTAATGGACAAAAATAATTACCTCAGCCTCACAACAGCTTGATATGAATACTTCCTTAATATAAAGTCATAAATAACAGAACCAGGCCCTAACACTCAGGTTTTTGACTGCTACTTAGATGAAATGCATATATCCTATGTTATATACAGTTAAGCATGGTCATTAATTTAATAAGCATAGAGTACTATGTATTATTTTCCAGGATAGTTGCTAAATTTTTAACTTTAAATTTTAAATTAATTTAAATTTAATTTAAAATTCAAATTTTAAATCAGAAAAAAAGTTACAGACCCCAGTAAAATAAACTCCCAGCCTAGAACTCCTATAAAGCTAAGAGTAACATATAACTTCAATAAATAAATGTCATACCACTGCATCAGCACTTAAGAACCAGCCTTTATATCTTGAGTTTATATAGCAAAGCATGTATGAGAACTATTCTAGAGATTACCTGCTTTTAAATATTTTCCTATTATACCTGCCTATCTAATACAAACTTTTGAAATGTATTCCTACTTTTGGAAAAATCAGTAAGTATTCCTACTTTACACATAAAAAGAGCAATGAATAGAAATGGCACTGAGTATTAGAAGTCAATTTGTATTCATTTGATTTTTAAATAAAAAATATTTCACCTTTGTTGTTCTGTTCTTAATAATTCCTCTAAGTTACAGATAGTAGTTTTAAGTTCAGTAACCACAAATGAATGAGCAACTTTAGCTTTATTAAATTCTTCCACTTGAGCTTCTTTTTCTTTAGTGAGTTCACATGCTACTTGTGCTGCTCTCTGTACATCTTCTTCTAAAGCCTTTTGAGTACTCTAAATGAAGAACAAAAGCAATGAGCCAAGGGCCTTAAGAAAAAAACTCATCCATTTCTGTAAATTTGCTGCCCCTTCCTGCCCTGTACTTTGTCCTATCCATCATCCCTTCTTAGTCACCCAGGAATATCAACACACTACTTTTACCTCAATTTACCATTCTCCAAATCTCATGTATAGTTCCAATTCCTCCTTAAAATCTTCCCATGCAACCCAACCCATAGAGTTCTTTTAATTCTTAGAATTGTTTTTAGCAATTAATTAGCCTGATTCACTCTTTTGGTACCTAGGTTAATCTTGTATTTTAGTTAATACTTTTGATGTGCTTTCATCCTAATCATTTTGTAAACTGAAATTTTATCTTCCCTAATTGAAGCTCATTTTGTGAACTGAAACTGTATCTTCTCTAGTTGAAGCTCTGGATTCTTGAACATGGTTTTAGTACTCAGTAAATTTGTTCATTAATTGATAGTGTGCCATATTACACACTAGTCAATTTTTAAAACATACCATACTTATTTGCAAGGACATTTTAATATCTTCTAGTTCAGATGCCAAAAGATTCTTCTTCTCATTTGATTCTTCTAAATTTTCATCCTGTAATTCTAAAGAAGAAAATTCAACATAGGTAGTACTTAATAGAAAATACATAGCAAAAATCTAGTCACTATTTGTTAATGATTACTTTTTTCCTCCATTACACAATGGTCTAAAATGAGACAGAATTGTGTGAATATAGACATATTAAATATTGATAGCCATAAAACTTTGTTGGGGAGAGATTCAAATATCTTATTTCAGTTAATGCAGACCTTCTCTCTCTACCTGCCTGCACTGCATCAGAACTGCAAACGGTGGCCAGAAAATGAGCAGATAAAGAAGATAATGGAATATGGCCAATGATTTGGGAACAGAGACTTTCTATTAGACAATAGTTCAGGTAAAATTCAGAGAAACACTAGGAACTAGTCAAGCTAATTTCATTAGAAAATAATTCTAAATTATTTGTTTGATTTGATGAGTTGGTTTAATCAAAATAATTTAAAACTGTTCTAGAAGCAGAAACTATTTTGGATACTACACAACATACTAAAAAATAATATACTGACACCACGATATCATTAATAGAAAAAAAACATTAAAATGAATGTGGATTTCCTTGACTGACTTACGATGAACACTTTTTTCTGTACCTTTTTGTCATTTGTGTACCTTGTTTTGAGAATGTCTTTTTAGGTTCTTTGCCACCATCAAACTTTATTAACTTTTCAAGATTATTACATTCCAAGAACTCAAAGATGAATATTCAAACTACTTAAATATTATATATAACTCTAACAGAATCAAAACAGCATATAAGAGAAATCAAACTTGGCAGGTGAATTAACAGATTATCCCTTATATGTATTTGTTTGTCTATCTCTCCTTATTGATAATGTGACCTATTATACACTAGTCAGTTTTTAAATCATATCACACTTTTTGCAAGGAGATTTTAGTATCTTCTACTTCTAACGCTTCTAACTGATTCTTCCAAGTCTTGGAGGAGAGGGGGAAATAAAGGCCAACTTGGAAATGTATACACAAAAATATCCTTTATGGATTAAGATAAATAAGCAAATACCAGACAAAACCTAAGAGTTCACTGTCTCACTAAACAACATTCTTTTTTTTTTTTTTTTGGTTTTTCTCCAGTACCGGGAACCAAACTCATGACCTTGCGCTTGCCAGGCAAGCCCTTTTGCCACTGAGCTAAATCCCCAGCACCTTAAATGACATTCTTTAAGCTAGAAAAGTAAAAGTTTACACTGTAAAGAAAACAAGAAAAATAATAAAAAGAAGAAAGGAAGAAAACTACATGGGTAAAACCACATAAACATTGTCTGGACAAAGTAATAATAAAAATGTTTAGTCTACAGAATGAAAAAGAGAAGAGGAGGGGATTAAATGGAATTAACGACCTACTGTGCTTGAATAGCCCAAGAAGAAGGTAAATGTACCAATTAGCTTTACACTTTCATAAGTAACTAATCTAAATGTAATTGCTTACAAAAATAGAAATACAGTAACTTTCAAAGTAGTCAAGGAAAAATTTTTTTAAAAAATGAAACTAGTACTTCACTTCTGGGAATATTAAGTAGATGTTCTCAAGTACAATAGAAAACTCTTGACAATATATGCAAAAAAATGTAAGACTGAAAGACAGGAGGTAAACCAGCTGGAGCCCCCCCCATCCCTGATAAACAACATAATAAAAGACCCTTGTTGAATATGAAGGGGTAATATGGAGTACTTTTCAGGTTTTTGTTTTCAGGAGACTTTTTCGTTTTGTCTTTCTGTCTTAGTTTTGTTTTGAAGGTTTCTTTTTTTATTAGGTTTTAGTTGGTTGGTTGGTTTCTGCCTCACATATCACAGAATTATTTTCTTTTCATACCACAGAATTAGAGTTAAAGAAGTCAGCAACTTGGAAATACAAGTAGGCACAGACAAAAAAAAAAAAATGCTCCAATAAAAATCTGACCTCTGGCCAAAGGATTAGGAAAAGGAGCAGCCCCCTAAGACTACACCAACCAAACACCACAGAAAACTAAATTGTGTGCTGTACTCCACACTATAATAAAAGTCAAATAGGTACCCTAAACATACTATTACATCACCAATGATAAAGCACTATAATCCCCATAACCAAAGTGGTGTCAGAGAAGATTAAATGGCTGAATCATCTCCACTAGCCAGGAGTGAGCTACTCCCATAGTGGTTGCAGAGATTACATGGGGAGTCTGTATATCCCCCAAAATGCATTAAAAACAAAGCATTGCTCATATATCACACTGGGATATACCCAGCAAGGCCTTGAACAAAGCCCTCACTTTTATGAAACCCAGAAGGAATGAAAACTCCCCCACTTGGTATCACTGGAGACCACATAGGGAAACACAACTCCTAATCAACTCAGTAGGAAGAAATAACTAACCAAGCAACAAAGAATCCCCCTTTTGGTGACAACCTAGACCAAATAGGAAACCTGGATTTCTACCTGGTGGTGGATTAAACTAATGGTCAACTTGTAACACTTAACTGAACAGAAATTAGCATGGTGCTGGGTATGGTGGCCCACCTGAGGACTCTTCCCAACAATATAAAAATAGAACTGGAGGGGAAGATGGTGTGCTGTTGATTCTTGTGGAGAAACTTGTCACACCAGTCTTCTTGATATGAGCTCAGCTGTTATCATCATCAGAGGAGCTCCGGGTCCTCACTGTCACTGAGGATGGCTATGATTTTTCGGGGGAAAGCTCTGGTCCTTACCTTGACCATTGCTTCCTGGCTCCAGTGCAGATCCCTCAGCCTACTGATACAGATCCTTCATCCCACTGGTGCAGACCTTCTAGCTTCTACCACTGACCTTTGGGCCTTACCAGTATATTTCTTTGATACAGACTTGCATGAGACATTGTTGCAGGCTTTAGGCCTCCAACTGGACTCATGGAGGACACTGCTATGGGCTCTAGATCTTCAGATGGACTAGTGCAGGACACTGCCTTTGGATCCAGGATCTCAGCTGGATTCTTTGAGTCTCTATTGTGTGGACAGATTTCCCACAATCTTTTGAACTGGCTCTTTGGGTGAGTATCATAAAATAATGCCATGCTTATATGTCCTGTATTAAATCTTATTAACCTGGACTACAGTAAGATCAGTTACCAAAATATAGAAATTATAAATGTGTGCACACAAATAACAGCTGCAAAATACATGAAGTATTAGAATTGAAAGAAGAAACATAAATCTACAGTCTATTTGGAGACTTACAACACAGCTCTCTAGATAACTCAAAGAAAAATTAGAAAATCAAGATTACAGAAGAATCAACACCACCAAACAGAATAAAAGACTCCTCAAAAACACCCACATTCTAATTCCTAGAATCTGTGAAAATGATACCTTCCATACATACAAAAAAGGTATTGCAAATGTGAAAAAGGATACTGAGATATGAAGATTTTTGTTTTACATTTTATTCAGGTAAGCCCAACAAAATCATGAAGGACTATCTACAAGACCAGCAGGAAAATAAATATGACAACGTAAAAACTAGTTAAAATTATGTTCGGGTCCACAAGCCAAGGAATACTACAGGTGGCCTCCAAAAGCTAAAAGAGGCAAGGAACAGATTTTCTAGAAGTCAACAGTAAGAATAAAGATATCATAAAGGCTTCAAGTTATGATGAAATTCTTCAAACTTCTCAGCTCCAGAACTATATAATAAGTTAGTGTTATTTTAAGCCATTAAGTTTGTGGTAATTTGTTGCAAGCATCAAAAAAAATAACGACTATTAACATTTATAGAACGTTCTTCTCTGTAACTATATTACCCTGAATTCAACAGATCTCACCTGTACAAAGAAGCTGAATAGGGTCAAGCTAGTAAGCACCTGGATGAGAGAACACTCTTCCCAATAACAGCAAGACCCGTAGTTTTTAAGTGCCTCAAGAAAATGTAACAACATGCAATAAAACAAACCAAGGTGAGACCTAAAACAATTCCCAACAGATGTAAAAGAATTGAAATCCTACAGCTTATGTTGCCTCACTACAGTACAATCAAACTAGAAACCAATTAACAAAGGTAATGGGAAAATATTGGCATGCCAACTTCTGAAAATCACAAGGATTAACAGTGAGCCACTACAAATATAAAAGAAAATTAAGTACTTCAAACATACAATGGCACAGGGTAAACATTTCACATCCAAAAGGGGATAAAAGAACAGAAATCAGGGCAAATATTAAATCCTGGAACTCCATGTCTAGTATTCAAAACAGACTACATGCAGGGAGATGTGAGCTCCAAAGGGCATGGAAAGCCCCACTGCTGTGGCACTGAAGACTGCAATACATGGCCTCTCTCTTGCCTAGGTCCACCAACTGCCTGAACTATTCCTTATAGCAGGAATTCCATGTTCTGGATATCCCCAACTTCCCAGAATCTCAAGTGAGCCCTCAGTTTCACTCTTAAAGCTTTACACACTTCCCCATCATAGGCACACTTTCCGGTTTCCTAGGACTTCCTTGAAACCTGAGTAGAGTCTACAGCCATACCACCCTGAACACACCCAATCTCACTTGAAATGAGTAGAAGCCTCCCCAACCCCACAACTTTTGCATTCTCTATGCCAGTAAAACTACCAACACATGAACAATGCCAAGATCTCCTGTCACTGAAAGCAGGAGCTGGACCCCCTTGGAACAGGGCTGCAGCTGCCTCCAAGTGATGGCTAAACACCGAGAAATTAATCCCAATGAACCAATTCCCTAGATGGCCCTTTTCAAGCAAAGTGCCCCGGGGCTTTCTTTTCAAAGCAAAGTCTTTCAAAGGAGTTTACCTTCACTATTTTACACCCTTGAGACTGGAAAGGGTGGTGTCTAGCATACTTCACCATGTCTTTAAGCCATCTTTCCTAGTATTCTGATGAAAAGCATCTGGCTTCTTTTAAATGCTAATTTCAGCAACCACACTCTCCTTTGCCTCAACTTCACAGATACTTGCTTTCCAGTCAAGCTTCAGAATCATTTTTTCTGATTTCTCAACAAGAAAAATGACTAAGAAAATTGGTCACAACATTCTTAGTTTCTCTAGCCAGCATCACCAAACTTTTTCAAACGCTTGCAAATCAGTTCCAGATAGAGTCACAGCTATGTTCCCCCAGCAATGTCAGGGCATAAAAAATTACACATCAAAGCTGAAGGACCAACCCCAAAACATTAGACACTGACTCGAATTGTGTGATGTAGATTACTCTTTCTGCATCTCTCTCTCTGCATATTTAAGAGGTGATTTCAGGCCTCCTACCTAGCCCAGCTCAGGGCACTCGCTATACCTCCCATACTTCCCACCACCCTCACAGTCACTCATGCCTGAGCCACTCCACTCTTCAGGAATTAATGAAACCTGGGTTCGGGGTTGAGGCCTTTGTTCCAGTTAGCCATCATACTAGCTGGACTTAGCACCCCCTTGGCTCCCCACAACTACAAATATGCCTTACTGTCTTTACTCTCACCATGAATTGCACTGGAAGTGGTAGGCTGGAATTAACTTATTAGAGTTTCAGTAACTTCGACATGAGATTACGAAAAGGATTTTTCCAGGCCACAATGAGGTCTAGAAGGGCTTTCTATGTGTTATGCCTTTCAAACATCCAGTCACTTGAACAAGTTTAAAAATATTCAATAAGATAGTCTAAACATGCCATGACATTTAAGGTCCATTATAAATGGATTCACACATTCTTTTACAGTCTTATCTGCCTGATTTCTGTAAGATACAGGCACACTATTAACCAAATAAACCCTTAATTTCACATTTCTACAACTTACACAAGCCATTTATTCTTCCAATATGGCATCCTCGAATTCTCTGCCTAAGGAACTACTAATCATCTAACATATAAACATATTTTTTTCTAGTGCCTTTCAAAGTGTCTTACTCTAACTTCTTTCATGCTGTTCCCATAGGACTTACTTATAAAATATTTGTTCAGTACTTCATAGGCTTCAGGCACTGTTCTAGGAACTTGAAATGCATCAGTAAACAAAAAAAGACATAGATCCTTGTCTTTTTGAAGCACAC
Source organism: Chinchilla lanigera (assembly GCF_000276665.1). Classification (NCBI taxonomy): domain Eukaryota; kingdom Metazoa; phylum Chordata; class Mammalia; order Rodentia; family Chinchillidae; genus Chinchilla; species Chinchilla lanigera. The sequence continues at coordinate 18,181,583 of NW_004955435.1, read as the reverse complement.
TGTTGAAACTTTCAAGAAGGTTAAAGGTATGGAAAATTTTTAAAAGATGAGTTTACAAGGGACAATCAAAAACTAGTGTGTGTGTAAATTTTTTTGAAGTATAATTATACATTATACACCCAAAATACTCCCCCTTTAAATACTTATTCCACTGTTACTGTTATTTTTTTAAAAAACTTCTCGAAGTCCTCTGTCACGTTTTTTACTACAATAAATACCTTTTTTAATGACTTTCAGAATGCTCCCCTAGTGATTCCATTATGCCTCCTTCCAACTGATCCAACCTAGGCTGAGGATTACTAGCAAGTATTACAACAAAACTTAGAATGAAACCCAAAATTGAGAATAGGAGAAATACATAAGACATATTATTACATTTTCTTGTATAAATTCTTACTTGTCTTTTCCTCTAAGTGATTAACTTTATCTCTGGATTCTTCTAGCAGAAATGTTAGCTCTTTCATTTTATTTTCTTTCTCAGTGCTTTGAAGCATCAGCAGCGATACCTAAAAAAAATGTTTTTAAATTATAGATATGAAAAGTTAAATATGGCATCTTAGCACTTATCATCAACTACTATCAGTTTACATGCTTTTCAGATTGCTGTTCTTGGCATATAATTAACAGGATTGCATAATAACCATGTATTGAGTGAATACACAAGCTAGTATTATATATCCAATATTATACTATGTCTTTCAAGTTATTACTGAGAACATTAACAAAGTTTATTCATTCAATAAATTTTGCTGAGCACCAAAAACTAAGTTCTGAGTATACAGAGATGAGGGAATTTACCTTCAAGAAACTCAGCATGTAGACTGGGAGACACACAACCCTACCAGAATAGCATTAGTAATTCGACAAAAATGTTATAGGATTAGGAAAGGAACACCTAAATCAGTCTTGGGGGAAATAAATAAAAGAAATAAGCTGTAATATACACATGCAACAACTCCAAAGACGACTGTAAACTGCATGAACTGCAAACATATACTAACAAAAAATAAAAATTTTTAAATTTTATCTTTTCTGTACTTTTCAATTTTTTAAAAATTATTGTCTAAGTACATATCCTTCTTAACTGTGATTACAAGATATCTTGTGGCAAATGAAAGGAAAAAAGTGTAATAATAGTGGGAAATAGAAGAAGATTCCTTTTTATATATCACGTTTTATTATGGAAACAGAAGGTTTGAACGCAATAAAGCTGCCATAATAATAATCTGAAACTAACATTCCTTTTTGCACTAGAAATAGAACCCTGGGGAACTTTAAGACTAAGCTATAGCCCCTTTCCATTTATTCTTTTGCTTTGAGAGGGGGTGTTGCTCAGTTTTCTAGGTGGGACCTGAAAATTCAATACTCCTGCCTCAGACTCCCAGAGGGCTAGAATCAGAGTGCTGCATCAGGTTGAAATTCACATTTCTACAAATGTTAAAAGATACTATCATTTTCAATCTTTCCATTATGTGATATTAAAAAACAAAGCAACAAATACTGCAATTTCCTTTCTTTGGTGTGTCATAGTACATTTCAAAACAAACTATTACTTTTGTCTGAACAAAATTTCTCATAAAATATAATCATTTTTACAGCAATAAAAAAAGATACAAATACTGTGGGCTGTTTACTGATTAAAAACCAAGCATTCAGTGTGTATATCTGAGAATTAATTTGGGTATGAAAATGCTGAGTATTTGAATGTAATATGAAAATGCTTTGAGAAACATGTCCTGCAGTCTACAAATACAAATTTCTTTTGAAATTTTAAGCATTTTATGAATTAGAAACAAAAAGAATATAGCATCATATATCTCATAATACAAGAATTTCAATGAATATACCAAAAAACCTTCATAAATTTAGATAATGAACAGGCTAACTGCTCTGCACTGATTACTGCCCAATGTGTACATGAATCAAAACATCACACTGTACCTCATAAATACATATAAATACGTGTTGATCAAAACTTTAAAAATTAACTTTTTAAAGAGAATATAAAGGGCTGTTTAAAAAAACCTGATTTTCCTTCTCATTTACTTCCTTCTTGTATTCTTCTTCAAGGTGCTGGATTTTTTCATTACCTTCCTTTACTTCAAAAATAAAAAAGATACCATGTCTTAACATAACTGTATAGTTTTTCAATACAAACAAAATTTAAAGACTATTTTACTTCTTTATTTACCTCAACACTATAACTGCTATATCCCTGCTAATTTTGTTTAGTGAAATAGTTACTTTAGTAATTTTGAAGTTATTACTTAAAATTCTATACTCCTTGGAATAGCACACATACAAAACTTCATTCTTTACAACACAATAATCTAAAATAAAAATGTTAGGTATATACATAATTATATTAACATGTATTGTACAAAGAAATACCAAAGACCAAATTATACATCTAAAAAATTAAATACAAACCACAGTAAGTTTGATGTCATGAAAAATGTAGCTCTAAAGCCAAAAATATTTTAATATATATTAATTCTTGGCCACATTTCACAAGATTTAGGAAGACCAAAGAAACAATGAGAATATGAAATAACTGAGGTCATCTAACTGAAAGGATAAAAACATTAACAAAACCTAATAAAAACTAAAATACCAAAGAGTAATATAAAAATTAAATGAGATTCCTACACTTAAAATACATTTCCAGTCTGGAATTCTCAGCTTGCACCCGAAGTTCCTCAAAAGCGATTATCATTTTCTGGAATATAGTTTAAGTTTGAAGAATCATTTTTAGGTTTTTGTAATTTTATAAGAATAGCTGAATATTCAAATTCCAGTCTTCAAAACACAGTACAAAACATGGTTACGAAAGAGTAGACATGATTTTCACATATTTATGCAATTTTACAATCTGTATCTAAGAAAATGGCACTACTACTTAGATTTTTAAGTACCTTTCTTCAAAGTTTCAAAACATTAATTTTAACATGTAATCAACTAGATATAAAAATGCCTAACTGTGAATAATGCAAACTATCATTTCAAACAAGTGATTTACTAAAAATGTATTAAGAATGCCCAGTGCTGGGCGTGGTGGTGCATGCCTGTAATCCCAGCACTTAGGAGGCTAAGGCAGGAGAGACTGCTGTGAGCTCAAGGCCAGCCTGAACTGCACAGCAAAACCCTGTCACAAAAAAAAGACAAAAAAAGCGCCTGCCTGGCAAGCACAAGGTCGTAGTTCGGTTTCCCGTTACTGAAAACAAACCAAAAAAAAAAAAAAAAAAAAAAAAAAAACGGCCAGCCTGAACTGCATAGCAAGACCCTAGTAAAATGACTGCTAGCATTTTGTGTAGTCACTTAGTAACATAATACTGTATGTAATTTTTCACTTATTTAAATTTTCTCTTCCTTACTAAAGTGATCTCTCTCCCTGTAAGAATCCAAACGTTTTCATTACCTGGTAGCCTCAATCCTACTTTGATGCTCAATTCTACTTTGTAAAATAAGATTCATTCATATATTCACTCATTATACATTTACTGAGTACTGGTTATATTTCAGGAACTATTTTAGGCACTCAGGATATAAAACAAAGTCTCTAACCTGATAGAACTGTTTTATATTAGTGTAAAAACACACAGATATGTGTCCACACATACAAGAAGTACGTATATGCATTAAATGTCAAGTAGTTTTCAATCTCTTCAGAAAAGCTAAATGGGGTGGAGATACAGAATAACTGAATAGAGACATTCAGATTAAAATAAGGTGAGGAAATAAAAAACAAGCTTATAAATGTACATAAGATTTTGGACATACAAATTATAGACAAAGGTAACAAATTTAAAGAACCAAGTTTAGAATGCTTAGCGAAACTGAGAAATATAAAAAGGAAAAGCGACTATAGCAGAAAAGCGAAGTGATGAATAATAGATGAGCTAACAAAGGTAAGCAGGAGCCAGATCAGATTAATACTTTATGTTCTGAAATTAACGTACTATAATGTAATAGAAGCAATTATTATTATGTCACGATAAGCTGGTCTCTGACATAGTAAACATTTGACAAATTAGTGGTATGAACATGTAAAGCAAAATCTTACTACTTAGCAAAATGTTAATACTCATAGCATAAAACTATGAATTTTATTGATTCATAATATCAACAAAAAGTAATGACCTTTTTAGCAAGAACAGTTGTCTACATCTTTGTAGCTATCAGTCTACTTTATTTAGGAATCCCTCGGTTTAAAATATTTAGATATTCACTAACACTTACCTCAATGCTATTATTTAAATCCATGTGAACTTGTCTGGTTTCTTCCCGTTCATGCTCATCTATTCAAAATTAAATTTAAAAAAAAAATAATGATTCTGACAAGACAAGACTCAAACTATCTCAGAAAAACATTAAAGTATTTTAAATTCTATGTTAATGAAGGGCATCTGGATACAATTAAGTTCTAAGCCTTTTGAAATAATATTAAAAGCAATTTTGGTACAATCTGGTACGTAAGCAGCTCAAAAGCTGCTACTCCATTCTAACAAGTAAAAAGCTGAACAAAGTTCAAAATTCTTCTTAGATCCAAAAGAGAAATAAGATCATAGAAAAAACTACTACCATCAAAATTAGAGCAAATCACAACTTATCAAGGTAGAAACCCAGGGGCAGAAAATATGGTGGGAATCATGGCCAGCATAAGAAAACTTGAACTGAAATGGATAAATAGCTACAAACAATGTGAAAAATCTCAGCGATAACTACTACTCGGGAACCCAGTCATGGGGGGTGGGCAATACTCTTGTGAGTTTTACCTCCTAAACCTCTATTATATTTCCACCATGACTGTCAGAGGAACATCCTCTCATGCTCTAAAGGGAGATGGGAAGGAACCATTCTGAAATATGCTAATACGTCCTGTTCTTTACAAGGTTTTCCCTTAGGAGAAACTGTTTAATCAGGGCAAAATCAGCTAGTTTTTATCAGAGCCTGACCTGGAGGAAGAGAGACAACCAATTCTAGCCAGCTCTATCCTTCCATATGGATGATGCAAAATACCCAACTACATCCCTGTCTAGCCTTTCTTTAGTAAAAAGAAAAGTACTTCAGCCCACTTTAGCCATCCTATCTCACTGAAAGGGAATAGAATACTAAGTATTTATGAAGTTCAAAGTTCACAGGCAACAGTTTGTTTAAAAAAAAAATGAGATGTAGCACACACTAATCCTAGCACTTGGGAGGCTGAGGCAGGAGGACTGCAATGAGTGTGAGGCCAGTCTGAACTACAAAGTGATTTCAAGGCCAGCCTGAACTACATAGCAAGACCCTTCTCAAAAAAACCAAAAAAGGGAAAAAAAACTTGAGATCTAATCATAGCTCAACAGAACAATTCACCTCTATTTACACCTTACTACCAACAGTACCAAAGATTTACTTACAGCAGTTCCTTTACTGGGTACATCACATCCAGCTATAGAGAAAAGTTACAGCTGGGGATACAGCTCAATGTTCAGCTAGCATGCACAAGGTCCTGAGTTCAATCACAGTACCACAAAAAAAGAAAAAGGAAGGAAACCATTTTTTAGGCCGGGCACTGTAATCCCAGCCCTCAGGAGGCTGATATAAGAGGATTGCTGTGAGTTCAAGCTCAGTCTGGGCTACAAAGTGAGTTCAAGGCCAGCCTGAACTACATAGTGAAACCCTATCTCAAAAAGATAAAAAAGGAAAAAAAAAAAAAAAGAGATAAACCATAATAAAAGGCAAAAATACAGTGTGCCAATACAGAACAAACATCAAAACAAGATTCAGATAGGACAGAAAAGTTGCAATTATTACATGAGGAATTTAAAAAATAACTTTGATTAATGCACTAAAGGGTCTAGTGCAGTGGGGGTGAACCTATGGCACACGTGCTGCAGGCAGGCTATTTATTATCACTGAAAACTCTAAAATGTCTCGAGAAACTCTAAAAAGTCTCACTGAAAACTCTAAAATCTAAAAACTCTAAAAGGTTCACCATTACTGCTCCTGAATAAAGTAAAATATCATGTAAGAACAGAATAAAGTAGATATCATGTAAGAATAAAGTAAATATATCATGAACAAAGTAGAATAAAGTAGATATCATGTAAGAACAGAATAATAAAGTAGATATCATGTATAAAGTAGATATTATGAATAAAGTAGATATCATGTAAGAACAGAAAGGCAGGAGCTAGGTGTGTATAATTCACAGTAGGGTGCTTGTCTACCGTGCACAAGACCCCAGGCTCAATATATAACTCGGCAAAGGGGTTGTGGGGAGGTAATGTAAGTCTATTAAGTTCAGCGTTAGGTCAAAAATTCTAAGAAGGATTTACAGATCAAAAACACAGAAACAGATATGAAAGGCTTACTATAAACAAGACAATGCTATGGAAAGTATTTCTGAGCTTGGAGATAAAACACTTCCAGAATAAAAACAAAAGACCAAAAAGACCAAAAAAGGAGCAGAATATCCTTGAACTGCAAGTCAGCTGTAAAAAGTGTAAAATATGCATAAATGCAAATACCAGAAAGAAAAGAGCAAGTAACAGAAGCAGTGTTTCAAACAATAACTGAGAATTTCCCAAAATTAACGTCACACATCTACCAACAGATGCTCTAAGAAACTCAGAAAACATTAAACAGGATAAACGCCAAAAAGAGGCATTTATCTTAAACACATTACCTTGAAGCTACAGAAAACCAAAGAAAAACAAGCTAGAGGGAAAAAGATTACAGAACACTACTTATAGAGAAATAAAGGTAAGAATAATACCTGACTTGGGGGCTGGGGATTTAGCTCAGCGGCAAAAGCGCTTGCCTGGCAAGCGCAAAGTCGTGAGTTTGGTTCCTGGTACCGGAGAAAAACCAAAAAAAAAAAAAAGAATAATACCTGACATTTTCTCAAAAACTGTGCAAGAGTGAAGTAATTCAAGAGTAAAAAACAAAAACCAAAATCCAGAATTCTCTACCTTGCAGAATTATCCTTCAAAAGTGAAGAGTATTTTCTTCTCTTTGAGAAAATTGAGAAAATTGAGAAAATTGGGGCTGAGGATGTGGCTCAGTGGTAGAGCTCTTACCTTGCATGCACAAGGCCCTGGCTTCATTCCTCAGCACCACAAAAACAAATAAAATGCAAGTCTAAGTGGACTTGTTTGTAACCAAGAAGCCTGATCAATAAAATTCCTTTCCAACATCACATTAAAAAAAAAAGAGAGGGGCTGGGGATTTAGCTCAGCGGCAAAAGCGCCTGCCTGGCAAGCGCAAGGTCGTGAGTTCGGTTCCCGGTACCGGAGAAAAACAAACAAAAAAAAAAAAACCAAATAAAAAAAAAGAGAAAATTTATTGCCTGTACACTGTCTTCCAAAAAATGTTAAAGTTCTTCAGAGGAAAAAAAAAAAATCATGCACGTAAGAAAAAAAAAGTACATGAAAAGTACATACTGCAAACATACTAATTTAAAATAGAAAAAAGTCTTAAAAGCAGTAAAATGGGTATGTCAAGAAATGAAAGAAAATGAAGTCACATGAAATGCTCAATTAAAACCACAACTGTAGGGCTGGGGATATAGCTCAGTGGCACAAACGCCTGTCTGGCAAGCGCAAGGTCCTGAGTTTGCTTCCCATTACAAAAAAAAAAAAAAAAAAAGTATCAAAACCACAACTGTGGTTGATACAGGCATGATAGTACACAGATATTCTACATTGTCACTCTCAGACCACAATGGAATTAAACTAGGAATCAGTAACTGAAAGCTAGCTGGAAAAATCACAAAATACCTGGCAATTAATCAACACACATCTAAGAAATAGATGCGTCAAGGAAAAAGTTTCAGGAGAAACTTTAAAATATTTTGAATTAAGTGAACTAAGTATACTGAATTAAATGAAAATACAATCTATCAAACTGTGTGCAACACACCACTACTTGGCTATAATCCCAGCTACTCTGGAGGCTGAAGCAAGAGGATCACAAGACAGAGGCCATTCAACTTAGTGAGACACTGTTTCAAAATAAAATTTTTAAAAAGGACTGGCAATGTGACTCAGTGTTCCCTGGTGTCAATCCTAGGACCAAAAAGAAGTGTGGGGTATCACCAAGAATGATAGCTTATGCCTGTTATCCCAGCAGCCTAGAGGTTGAGACAGAATTTCACTGTGAATTTGAGGCCATCCTGGGCTACATAAATGAGTTCTAAGCCAGGCTAAACTACAGAGAGAGACCCTGTTTCAGAAAAAAAAAAAAGTGTTGGATATAACAAAAACAGGAAAATTTATATGATTGCATGCATACATTTGAAAAGAATAAAGACCTAAAATCAATTATCTAAGTTTCAACGTTAGAAAAACTAGAAAAATAAGTCCAATGAAACCAGAAGAAAAACAATAGTAGATCAAGAGCCAAAAATCAGTGAAATTGCAAACAAGATCAAAACACAAAATCAATGAAACCAAAAGCTAGTTTTAAAAAATATCAGTAAAATCAATAAACCTCTAGCCACACTGAGAAAAAGAAAACTCAAAATATCAACAAAGAAATGAAAGAGACCATCACTGTATATTCCTTGAACATTAAAAGGGTTAACAGGCACAGTGACTCTGCCTGTAACCCCAGCACTCAGGGGGCCGAGGAAGGACACCATAAGTTCAAGGCCAGCCTGGGCTACTTAGTGAGACCCTGTCTCAGAAAAAAAAAAAAAAATAATAATAATAATAATATTATGAACAACTATGTTCAGAGATTTAATAATGTAAATGAAATTGTCAAAAGACAATTGCCAAAAAAAGCACAGAAGTACACATATACACACACATATATATGTCTATATCTGTTAAATAAACAATCGATTTCATCCTAAAACAAAAAGCACAAAGATTGATGGATTCACTGTGTGGGATTCTACGAATGCTTAAGGGAGAAATTATGCCAATACTCCACAATTTCTTTCATAAAATGAAATAGAATATATCCTAATTTATTCTATAATGCAGCATCACGCTAATGACAAAACCTTACACAGATATTGTAAGAAAATTGTATGCAAAAATCATCAGCAAAATATTAGCAAATCAAATTGAACAATGTATAAAAAGAACCAGGTACAGTGGCACTAAAGCAAAAAAAAATGTGCTCCCAGACAGGAGCTCCACCCCCTCACCCTTTAGCATCCCTCTTCCCAGCCTTCAATAGGCCTTTTATTCTCTGTTAAATTTCTGTTCCTCTCCCACCCCACTGATGTAACCTCTTGTCCCTGTCTCCCCTGTATGCAAAAAAGATGGAATCCAGTATAACTTTCTTGGCCAATCATGTAACCGTCTAATTTATCTTAGTTATATGCAAAGAAGGTGAAATTCAGTGTAATTTTCTGTCCAACCAACTCATGGCATCGCTCTGTTCCTATACTTACTACTTGGTTGTAAATCCTGTAAAAATCCTGCTCCCTGAGAGTTGGGTGCTTGGCTCTTTGGTGAAGGCCTACTGCAATGCTTACTGGGAGCTGCAAACACCTTCTGGGAACTGTAAACACCTTCAATGAGCTGTAAACACTTTTTTATGAGCTGTAACAGTGCTACAATAGCACAACTTGTAATTCCATCTGCTTTGGTAGGCTGAGGGAGGATTACAAATTCAAGAAGCAGCAAAATATAAACAGGGCTAGGGATTCATCTCAGTACTTCCTGGGATTCAATCCCAGGACTGACAAAAATATTAAGTATGCATCACAATCGAAGTAGGATTTATCTTAGGCATTCAGAGCTGGTTCGATATTTTAATCATTATAATCCATCACACCACAGGCTAAAAAAAGTTACATGGTCATACCAATAGATGCAAAAAAATCCATCTCTGGATGATTTTTTTTAAAAAGGAAGAAAGCACCTCTCAGCTAACAATAGAGATCAACTTCTTTAACTTGATAAAGCATTATCTATTTAAAAAAAAAAAAACCTACAGCTAACATCATACAAGAAACTAGAAGCTTCTCTACTACCATAACTCCTTTTCAACATTCACTAAAAGTCCTAGTTAACAAAGTAAGAAGTAATAGGGATATACACTGAGAAGAAAGGAAAACTGCCTTTTGCACACAATATCATTTCCTATTGTTACAGGCAGCTGAGTTAGATAGAAATAGTATAGGCGGTCAGACAGGGCCAGGCCCTCAATGGAGCCAACATGAAAGACAAGATACCTGTGGGCCAGACCTCACTCAAGACAAAGGACTACGCAAACACATCCTCTTACCTCCCAAGGGATGGATATCCGGGATTTGAAGAGTCCCTGACCCAACCCCTTACAGGAAAAGCACCTGTTCTGTATTCATGCCCGCTTGCTATGTGACTCGCTTCCCCATTTGATCCCAATTTAATCAATTTTACCGGAGCAATTCTTATTGGATGACCATAGTTTTGTCCATTTTCCCCCACCTTGGACCCACCTCATCTCGTGGTTTTGCTCTATGAAAGTCCCTAAAAAAGACAGAGTCGGGGGATAACCCACTCAGGCCCCCCTTCTGGCCCTCTCTTGGACAGAAGTTTTCTTTCCCACAATAAATATATTCTGCTGTTAACCTCCGTCGTTCCTAACACTCATTTTTCGATTTTAGAGAACATGAACTCATCCCATACATCATTCAGGTTGGGCGTTTTTATCTTCCCGTATCACTATTTAGAAAATCTGAAAGAATTAATACAACAACTCCTGAACCTAAAGAGTAATTACAACGAAGGTACAAGATACAAAGGACAATCTCTTTCCTACATGGCAGCAATGACCTAAAGGGAAAGACAGACTCGCTCTGGGTTCAAACCTCAGCATCACAAAATAACAACAGTAATAAAAATAACAACAGGGTTTCAACACCTGAATTTCATCAGGGGACAACAATATTTAAAAAAAAACAAGAAACACAGATCAAATAAACCTAATAGAGATTTACAGAATATTTCTTGGTAGAAAAGACAAAAACATTCCCATTCACAATGACTATGAAAAATAAAATACCCAGGAATAAATTTAACCAAGAAAGTAAAAGATCCCTATCATTAAAATTATAAAAACACTGATGAAAGAAAGTGAATATTTAAAAAGTAGAAACACATCCTATACTCATTGATTGGTATAATTACTACTGTGAAAATATCCATAACTACCTGACTTTAGTTACTTGCTCATCACTGGGGCACAATACCCAACCTTGGGCTGGGGATATAGCTCAGCAACACAGTACCTGCCTGCCAAGTGCAAGGTCCTAAGTTCTACTCCCGGCGCAAAAAAAAAAGTATCCAACACCCACAACTTGAAGAAAAGGTTTACTTTGGCTCTCAGTTTGTGGAAGTTTTAGTCCCTAGTTGGCTGGTTCCAAGGACAGGTAGCATGACAGAGAGAGCTTGCTTATGCACGGCAGTCAGGAAGCAGAGAGAGAACAAGGGAGGAGTAGATAAGATATGCCCCCAATAACCCATTTCCTCCAACCAAGCTTCACCTCCCAAATCACATTTAGATACAAACTCATCACCTGACTAATCCACTGGTAAGTATAACCACTGCAGGATTCAATTGCCTCCCAAAAGCCCCACCTGTGAGTGCATGAGGCTTTGGGGCGACATCCAAATATAAACCATAACATTACCCAAAGTGATTTACCGATTCACTGTAATTCCCACAGAGACAGAAAAAGAAATCCTAAAATGGAACCACAAAATATCCTGTATAGCCAAAGCTATCCAGAGCAAAAAGAACAAATCAGGCCAGAAGATGAACAGAAGATGCCCTCTGAGGTAAGGAATGAGGACCCAACCCACCTGGAGAAAGCTGAAAAAAGGACTGCCTACCCCAAGTCTCATGGGGAAAAGGGAGGATGTGCATTTTCTGGACACACCGAAAGTAACACAGCAAAGGGTTTGAAACCTCAACTCCAGATAATCTCTTACCTAAACAGTCAGTACAGCAAGCAAAGGATTTCAAAATTAAACTGACACTGAACTCTACACACAAAAGGCAAGAGCTGAGTTGACTGCCTGCTTTAAAAAATTTTTTTCCACATGGATTTTAATAGGACCCACAATCTTACAACATAATGTATTTGAAATGTCTAGGATATAAACCAAAATTGCTCTTCATTCAAGAAAGTAGTAAAACGTAACTATACGGTCTCAGATTACCTACTGAATAACGAAGATAAAATGCATAACTAAATGTGCAAGAAAGCTAGAATCTACGTGACAACAGGCCACAGAAATAGATACTAAGGTATTCCAATTATTGGGCACAAATTATAATACAACTATGTTGAGAGCTTAAAACATTTAAGAAAATTAAATTTTAAATAACAATACTACAAAATTTTAAACAACCAGCTAAAACGTAACCAGAAAATAGAGTACAAAATTAAATCAACTTATGAATTTTAGGACAGGAATTAGCTAAATAGAGAATTACTGAGCTAAAAAAAGGTTAAAAGGAAGTATTCTGAATGGAGCACAGGAAGACAAAAAGGTGAAAACTACATAGAAAATAGTAAATATAAAAAATACAGAATAGCCTCATTATTGTCACTTAAAAATATGAAACAAGTCCTCAATTTGCACTACTTCCTCTGCCTGACATCTTTCCTCAGATAGCTACAGGGTTCATTCCCTTCCTTTATTCAGGTCTCTGCAAAAATGTCACTTAACTAAAAAAAAAAAAAAAAAAACCTAAAACTTCCACACAATCCCAAAATATTTTCTGCTGAAGTAGTTATCACTACCTAACATTTTTTTTCTTCACTTACTGGTCTATGTCCGTCCTACTATATTATATATTCCGTAAGAGTAGAAACTCTGTTCATTGCTGTTTTTCCTTAGCATCTATAACATTTCATTACACATACTAACCTTAAAAAGAAGTGAGTGAATGAAGGAAGGAAATCACAACAACAAAAAGACCAGTCAACATCTTAAGGCAAGAATTTGGATAGTACTTACATTAATAATAAGGCAAGTATTACTTTTTTTTAAAATTATCTTTCGAGTTATTTTTTTCATCAAAACTTACACCATTTTAAAAGTTCACCGAAAAACAACAGTAAAATATTCATCAAACCTCTCCCATTAACTCATCACGAACTTAGCTAAGTACAAAACAGAGAAAAGAAATAGCAGCCCATCTGCCTGGCACAGTTTACTTTCTGCAGGCAGTTAACTTATTATCCTCTACCCCCAGCCATTTGCTTTTCACCATCCATTTTCTAATAATGGGGTAACAGAATGTAGTGGAGAAGCTGGTACTGGGGGAGTACATTCTGGAAGGTTTACATAATTCCAAAAAGCAAAATACTGCAAGTAGACATCAAAAATAAAGAACCTACTGATGGAAGATAGTAACAATAATAAAAGTTGCTAAACTGGGTATGGTGGTAAACCCCAATAATCGTAAGTATTGAGGAGACTGAGGCAGGAGGATGGCAAGCTCTAGGCTAGTTTGGGCAAGTTAATGGACCTTATCACAAGTTAAAAGAACTGGAGATATAGCTCTTTTTTTTTTTAAGGTAAAGGCTTTATTATTCAAGATCAGCTCAAAGACTGACACTGGCACAGGCAGAGATAATTATTATCTCGTTATATTTGACCTTTGGGACTCAAAGTACTAGTTTTCCTGTGGGAATGTTCCAGCCCCAGTACTGCAGAGAGCATTACTAAAAACTAAAGGACTAACATTTATTGAGCACTTGGAACTTTTTTAAGCATTTTATATTTATTAGCTCATTTCACTGTCAAAACAATATTAAGAGGTATTTTAATAAACAATGACACCATGATGTGGATTTTGGCACTTGGGAGGCTCAGGCAGGAGAATCACTGTGAATTCAAGGTCAGCCTGGACTACATAAGAGCCCAGGACCAGCCTACACTAGATAGTTGAGAGTTGGTCTCAAAAATAAGTAAATAAACAATGACAGAGAGATACGTAATTCAGTTAGTCAAGATCTCAAGGTAGAAATTTTAAGTGTCTAAATTTGAGCAGACTGAATCTTAAGTCCAAGCTGTCAAGCAGTACTGTGCCATATGAATTAAGATGTTTAACTAATAATGTGTGTCCTAAAAAAACAAGTAGATAGAATAGGTAGATGGAATTATCCAGCAGATCCTTGACATAAAGCAGAGCTTATGTAAAATGAATGGCAAAGGCTGTACTTTTTTATAATCAGTTATTTCTTTCATCAAAAAGAAAAAAATTCTACTTTACAATTTAAAAAAATGCATAAAGTAAGAATGCTCTTTGGTACACACATCACAACTTTATCTGAATATTAAGAGAAATTTGAGAATCCTACTCAGTTTGGAAATAAACACTTAACCATTGTTCTTAAGTACAGTCATATGTCACTTAAAGACAGGGATACATGCTAAGAATTACACCACTGTACAAACAACATAGTGCATGCTTACACAAACCTAGATGGTATAACCTACTACACACCTAGACTACATGAGCTACTGCTCCCGGACTACAAACCTGTTTGGCACAGCACTGTACTAGATACTAGAAGCAACTATAACACAGTGATAAAAATTTGTGTATCTGAACATAGAATAAAAATACAGTATAAAAGATAAAAAGTAGATTACCTACATAGAGTACTTGCCATGAATGGAGCTTAAAGGACTGGAAGTTGCTAGGTAATTCAGTAAGTCAGTGAGTGAGTGGTGAGTAAATGTGACAACCTAAAACATTAACTATTACAGTCTTTATAAAGACTGTGCACTTAGGCTACACTAAATTTACAAAAACATTCTTTCTTCAATAAATTAACTTTAAGCTTACTGTAACTTACTTTTTAAAGTTTCTAATATTTTTGATTTTTGACTTTTATCATAACATTTAGCTTAAAACAAAACCAAATGCGTAACTGTACAAAAATATACTTTAACTTTTTTGTTAAAAACTAGGACAAAAACACGCGTATGTGATAGGCCTATCAAGATCATAAATATCATTGTCTTCCACTTCCACATCTTAACCTCCTGAAGGTCTTCAGAGGCAGTAACACACATGGAACATCATCTATGATAACAATGCCTTTTCTGGAATGCCTCCTGAAGAACTTGCCTGAGGCTGTTTTACAGTTAACTCTTTTTATAAGTAGAAAGAGTATATTCAAATAATGATTAGAAGTACAGGATAGTAAATACATAAAGCAGTAACATAATTGTTTATCATCATCATCAAGTATTATGTACTGAACATAACTACGTGCTATACTTTCACTCAACTGGCAGTGCAGGTTAGTTTACACCAAATTACCACAAATACATGAGTAATACATTGTGCTATGATATTACAAAGGCTACATCATTAAGTGAGAGAAATTTTTCAGCTCCATTATAATCTTTGTTTCTGTCAGTTCAGGGGATAGAATCTTAGGCCTAGCACATGCTAGCCAAGCAATGTACCCTTAAGCTACATCTACAGCCACCATTACAATTTTACAAGACCAATGTCATATACACATTTCACTGTTAACCCAAACATTCAGTAATGTATGATTCCCTCCATCATATTATCACATCCCTCCATCATATTATCACAACCCTCTATCATACTATGTTATAAACATGGCTATATATCTTATCCCCCCTCCCCAAGCAGGTACTGGGAATCTAACTTAGGACCTTGCACTTGCCAGGCAGGTGCCTGTGCCTGCTGAGCTATATCCCCAGCCCTTTCCAGTTATTCCCCACAGAAGAGAAGGTTAGTCTGAAACACTTTTTTGGTACAAGGAATCGAACTCAGGACCTTGTACTTGCCAGGCAGGCGCTTGTGCCACTGAGCTATATCCCCAGCCCTGAAACACTTTAACTCAATACGGACTAACCATAAATGCCAAGTGAAACACATTGCCTTTTTTTGGTTTTCTTAGCTTTTTTTGTTTAGATGCATTACTTTTTTGTTTGAGACAGGGTCTTGCCATGCAGTCCAGGCTGGCCTTGAACTCACTATGTAGCTCAGGCTGGCCTTATAACTTGCAGCAATCCTCCTCCCTCAGCGCCTCTCAAGTTCTGGGGTTACAGGCATGCACCTCCATGCCCAACTACATTCTTTTCTAAAACTTTCCGACAGTTCAAAACTAAAATAAAGGAGAATCTTGTTACTACTTTTATAGGAAGAAACTGCCTGACACATATAAATCTTATTCAAATTGAAGTTAATTTCAAATAATGAAAAATTATTGTCTTTTGTGTTCCTGCCACTAAGTAAATAATAAATTGATAAAAAATCACATAAAACAAGATATTTACATTTCTTTTGCTTTTCTGCAGATCTAGTACAGGTTTCTTTGAACATATTACACAAATTTCTTGTAGCATTATTCCTGAAACAAAGAAAAGCATTTGCCTAAGTGTAATATCATCTCAAAGCAAAACCATATGCCAAAGTTATGAAGTCTATTATTACAATTTTTTAAGCAAAGTTTAAAATAGTTCTTGAATTTTTTAAATATCTGTCATGTACCACACACAAATGACTGTAAGAAACAGTAAACTGACTGCAAGATAATTTAGCAACTGCCTCCCTGTAAGCTAAAGTAACAAGTCCTTAACAAGTTTCTATCCAAATTGCTATTCATAATCTTTCAAGAAATAACAGAACACAGGTTATAATGCACAAATAATAAGACAGGTTAGGCTTTTCACTTACTAAATACCCAAAAAATGTTTTAGATGTCTAACCTTCAAAACAAAGGTAACTTGCTGTTACACATGCATTACATGAATGGTAAGACCTTTAGCTGCCTTGCACAAATTACTAATACACAGCAGTTAGACACCATTTTCCAACTTACAATTTTTCTGTAAAAATAAACTTATACTGGCAAAAAAACAAGGATTTGAGAGTAAAAATAAGCTTGGAACTAAGCTGAGCTCTATTTTACAGATGTTGCACCTATAGCAATAGCGCAGCAAAAAGGCAGACAATATACAAAGCAATTGTACAGATGGAGTTATCAGGTATCTTTTTCTGATACCAAATAATGATTCTTTCTGATGCCCGGCATTTTAAAAATGTCAGAAGTTATTGGACAGTGATTCCTAGTGTGCCAAATGCAAGAATGCAGAATGGATTAGGTATTTTTTTTCCACAGCCCTCAGGCAGAATTTTACTTATAATAAATACTCTGTAACATACAAAGTATTGAATAAATTTTTTAAAACTATCTTAATAAATTTGGAAAGAACAAGTTTGTTAAATTATTACTTACTCTTTTATTAAGTCCTTATTTTCTTGAATTTCTTCATCTAATTTCAAACTTACTCTTTCATTTTCAAACTAATTTACAAAACAAAACATTCATCACATTTTGCTTAGTACAGGTATAATCATTAAGCATAAATAAATATAAAATAAATACAAGTGCAATCATTAAGTATTTCTTGACTAACATGCTACAGTAGCCTATAAGGATTCTTTTCTTTCCACACAAAAGGAATTTCTTGTTACAGCTTATGGACTTCCCATAAGAATATGGGTCTCACTTTCAGCAATCTAAAATAAAATTTGCTGATATCCAAAAAGCATTCAACAATATCTTAATGCAACATTATTTTCTCTTCTTTTGAAGTGATTTTATCTGCATTTTCTCAACACTTTTCTTACTTTATACTATAAATCAAAGCTAAACAGTTTCAAACTTAAAAGTTTTATATATAAACATTTTAATATAATAAAAGCAATTTATATCAGATAAAATGGTAATAGGAGTAAAAATTTACCTCTTCAATAAATCAGCATCATTAAATCAGGCTTTATCTCAATAATTTCCCTAACCATTTACATTAAGTTTTGTAGTCTTGTCTTCTGTCCTCATTACTAAAATAAAACTACAACTAGTATCAATGAAACTTCAAAAACCACTGTCCCTCAAAAGTCCACTTTATAAAAACACATTAACCCAATTTACATTGAAATAATACTCTATGTACTGTAATTCAAAACTTTATTATACCTGCAGCTCCTGAATGGCTTTTCGTAGTGCTTCAATTATCTTTTTATTTTCTTGCAATGTATGTTCCTTCTGCTTCAGCTCAGATTCTACATTCACTTTCCACTTTTTAATCCTTTCAGCTTCCTTATACAGTTTTGAATACATTGTGCTCATTGGCTCTGAATTCTGTTAAAACATCCTTGCAGATATTAGTTATTCAAAATTATAAGCAAACTACAGCTCCCCATGTATACATACTAATGGTAATCATGTCTCAATTTATGCTCTAGTAGCAAAATGAAAGCTACCTTAACTCTTTTAAATTACTAAAGCAGAAAGACCCCACTGCTCCTCCAGTTCAGTAACCCCTCACGTTAAGAAACTAAATAAACCAAAGACAATTTTCTTTAGTGAGGACAGAAAAAAACTTAAATTCACCCTTGGATAAATTAGAATTCTAAAAGAAGTGAAATTAAATTACTCAAGCAGTATTAGCTACTTCACTAAAGTTACTGATCACAATTAAGTTGTACTTTGCTGAATAAAATTAAATGACTAAAATGTGCTTAATATGTTACAAACATCTTAGTCAATAAAAGAATCTATCTGGGTAAAGCCTAAAATAAATCACTACCAAAAAGTAGTCCATAAATTTTAACAATACTCTTGAAATGTTTTAACTAAAGTCTGAGGGTTAATCTCAAGAACATGAAATTTTCAAAATGACAAAAATAATAGTGAATACAAGGACATAACTTCCATTGAGGCTGATTTGAGGTTTTGTTTAGATTTCCTGCCATTTTACTTATATTTTACTGTAAAGGCCAGAGGATTTTGTGTGTATTTTGGGTGTTTTTGTTTTGGTTTGGTTTTTAAATTTTGTTTTTTACAGTGCTGGGGATGAAACCTAGGACCTCTTGCATGCTAGGCAAGTATTCTACTACTGAGCTCCACCCTCCAGGCCTTCAAAAAAAACTAACTGACTTTTGCTTCCTCATAGCTGTTTGTTGTCAAAATACTTGAACTGATTCCTTACTTTTAAATTCTGTGATACAATAATCATAGCAATAAAGACAGCACTTTATCAGACCACTGAATTTTCCTTCATTTATAGGATAATACCTTCACATCCTATGAATAATTTTATAACTAACATCAAAAGTACAGCACAGGGGCTGGGGATTTAGCTCAGTGGCAAAGCGCCTGCCTGGCAGGCGCAAGGTCGTGAGTTCGGTTCCCGGTACCAGAGAAAAACCAAAAAAAAAAAAAAAAATCTGAAAAACCAAAAGTACAGCACATCCAACAAACGTCTTACACAATAAATATGCCAAATAATCTACTTCATCTATTAATTCAAAGATTATTCTGGAAAATAATGGCCTGACTCTCAGCCTTTTCACATACTGTAACCATTACCTTCTCTCATTCTTAATTTTTATGATTTAAAATTAAATTGTCCTTTAAAAACTGGGTGTTTTTATACCTCAGGTAACTACATAAGCCTAGTATTTCAGCGACATTAGAAGAAAAATAGAGCAGAAATAACCCCTTAAAAGAATGTATTTGAAAACATTAAATATTAATCCTTCTAAAACTTCAAAAGAAAATATATGTAAATAATAAATTATACTCCAATTATACAAAATTTAAAATAAATGGGAAATCTGACCTCAGTATCTGAATCTTTTAGTTCTTCCTGATAGTGGCAACTGCCAGAATTATCAACCTAAAAAATGAATGTTTTCTATTAAAAAATATGTCTGAGTTCTCAAATAACAGCAATTAAAGCAGAAGACTAGTAATTCAATAAAGAGCTTACTTCTTCAATAAGCAGTCAGTACCTACTAGTGAAGCAGAAATCCTGACCTAACTGCAGCCATTTTGTTCAATAAAGCTGTAGGCATTCTGTTCTCTGCCACTGAACTTAGCTAAATTGTATGATCTGTCATCAAATTGAAACGTCTGTGAATGTGCTAAAAACAACTTTGCTACATATAACTATGCTCACAAGATACCCATTGTACCATAACCTTCAGCTAAAGTTTATCTCGTTCGTGTAACTTCTGTTTGCCACCTTAAAAAAAGACAAGCTCTCTGTAATCAATGCGTCAGACTTTGGCGATTATTCCTCTCAGGTCCACTAGTGTCAATAAAACTGCCTTTCTTCTCTTGAGCTCCTGGATGCTATTGACTCAATTATTCCCACAACACTAGAGTTATATCCATATACTCTGCTTAACTGACCTGCTCAAGTATAGGCGAACAGTTAACATTTTGTAAAGCAGGATCTGCAAGATAAGAGATAAATGGTATTAAAAAGAGAGAAATACTATTAAACATGCCAACGTCTTATTTTTGTTACTTATTATAATTTTAATATGAAGGATATCAATACAATACTTAGATTTTCAATAACTCACAGTACTTATAATAAAACGATTTTATGTAAACCAATACATTACTTTTCCAGGACCCTACCTGAGTCATTTTCCCCATTTTGGGAGAGATTAGTCATTGCAAATGGTAAACCGACATCATCTTCAATACATCTGTTCAAATTCTAAAAAGAGAGAGAAGTTCTTAAATGTATTGTTCCATACCACTTTGATACTTTGCAATGTAACACACAAATATGCAATATATATCTGATCAAGAAATAAATGTAATTATAAGTTCTTTAATGTACAGTGTTTAAAATATCCAATACTTTAGCAGTGTAAACAAAGCAAAAATTTTATTTTCACTGGTAAATAAAACTAAGCTAAAAATTACTTAACACAAGCTTTGAAGGTTTCACGAAGTTACTTTAACCAGTAGTATAGATTATTACATAACTTCAATTTTATTCTGGTTTTTCAATAGAAATGACGCCTTTTTTTGTAAAGCACTAAAAGTACATACTTTTGGCTTTAGCAATCATAAGATATTTACTACAGCATGTAAAATTAAAAATAAGCACTCAGGAGACTGAGGCAGGATGGTCACTGTGAGTTCAAGGCCAGTCTGGGCTACATAAGCGAGTTCAAGACCAGCTTGCACTACACAGTAAGGCACTGTCTCAAAAAAATAAATAAAATAAAATTGAAATTAACTGTATTATTCCACCTTCAATATAAAGTACGGCATGAGAAATCTGTAAAATAATTTAGTAGCAAAAGCTTTGTGCCACCTGAGAAACTTGATATAATTTCTCTGTTCTAATGCAACTTGTACTGTATAAATGAATTTTGCCTCTTTATCTTGTCCACCAGGAAGCTCAAAGCAAAACCTGCAATTTTGTCACACTAGTACTCACATGTAAATATTTATACAAATATTTCCAATCTTCCTCGGAAATTTTCTTAATGTAAATTTTACTACTTCACTGTACATGTCTTTAGGAGTTGCCGAAAAACCACGTAAGCAAGGAAAATTTAAATGGGCATGTCCTGCCCGGCGAAGTGGTGCAAACCAGTAATCCCAGCACTCAGGAGGCTGAGTCAGGAGGATCGTTCCAAGTTAGAGATCAGCCTGGGCTACAAAATGTGCTGAAGGCCGGCCTGAACTGCACAGCAAGACCCTGTCTTAGACAGACACACAGGAGCACATCCTGCTGGGTAAGCAGAGTTCTACAACAGCAATGACTCTTAATAAATAAAGCCACAAGAATACTTCATTATTCATTCAAATGCTGCTATTCAAATTTCAGACCATATTTACTGAAAAGACTCCCAGTAAGAAAAGCTCCCTTTGCCCTTTACACACACTTAAAGCCAAAAAGACAGTCAAAGCAAGATTCTTCCGCAAATCTACCTTGAGGTTCGAATCCGCCCCAGCGGTCTGAGGCTTCACCGCGGACACCTGGCTGCTGCTCAACCTCGGCGGCAGGAACAGCATGATCGGCTTTTGCTTTTCCATTTTCTCCTTTTCCCATGGAAATCTCTAAGGCCTCGGGGGGTAGAGAGCGACCTGCATTACTTCGTGGGAAGGGTTTGCTCTGGACTCATAGGCGCAGCCCGTGCCCCGCACGGTGGGACGATGCCAAGGTGGGCTTCCGCTGCCTCAGCCCCGCGGAGCTGCCCACGCGCCATGGCCTCGGCTACACGTCCCCGCGTCCCGCCCCCGCCCGCCCCGCGTCCCAATGCCGTCCCCACGCCCCG
>NW_004955435.1:18149935-18157524 GCF_000276665.1 Chinchilla lanigera | reverse complement strand
CCGCTGGCCCCGCGCCCCGCCGCCCGACCCCGCGAGAAACTCGTCCCGGCAGTGGAGCGCCGGGAAAGAAAGCCCGCGCCTGCCCCACCGCGTCGCCTCCCGCCACCCGGAGGAACCGTCTGTTCCTGAAAGGTCGTCCCAGCTCTGGGTTCTACCGTCGGGAAAGGAATTCGGGACGCCTGTCCTTACCCTTGAAAAGTGGCGGGAGAACACCACAGGCTTGGTGCCCAGGTCAACTGCCGTTTGTGAAGGCAGCGGAAAGAACTAGAAGCTTCTATCTCAGAACCTCAGAAAAGCCGGAAATGCCGTACCGCGCAAGCGCAGCACGTGGGCGGTTAACGGTTAAATAACGGTCGCAGGCGCGAGCACGCCGGGCGCAGGATCTGTGTCTCGCGAGATTTCCCTCTGCCCGCCCGCAATAGTCCCCGCAGTGCTTTCCCCGATTCTGTTTTAACTCAAAGGTGTTTAGTTTCTACTATTGTCAGAAAAAACGCTAGGAAAACTTAGGCGTAGAGTAGAGGAGCTAAGAATAAAAAGACTATTTCTGTTTCCTACGCGCTCACAGTCTTAGGAAGGTAATACGTGTGCACTGTGTTGTGTAATCATTTAATGGTTTATAGAGTCGCGGCGACATAGGGCAAGAGCCATTGAAGGTGGCTTGGGAAGAACCAAGCGGGTTCGCAGGTGCTGCTTGCCTCTCTTACCGCTCCAGGGGACTAGAAGAGTAAACAGTGTTGGCTGGGTAGGCAGAAGGGAAAGGATATCCTTGAATGACTGAGTGGGCAAAAGCTCTGGAGTTGTGAAAGAGACTGGTGTCCAAGAAGTGTGGCGTGTGTGAGGATCAAGTGGGGGAAACAGCAAGAGATGAGACTGCAGATGTTGAGAACAGATATGGAGGCCCTGCATAGATGCATTTGGATTTTAGATTGTATGGATGGGTCTTCAAGAGATTTTGAGCAGAAAGGTTGGCACAATCCCATTCACAAGAAAATCTGTTAGCATGAAGAAAGGCTTAGGCATATGAGCCAGAAGTTGTTGGGACAGTATTTTTATTTTTTGCTTTTTTTTTTTTGAGACAAAGTCTCGCAATGCAGTTCAGGCTGGCCTTGAGCTCACTTTGTAGCCCACGCTGGTCCTGAACTCGCAGGGATCCTTCTGCCTCAGCCTCTGGAGTGCTGGGATTACAGGCCTGTGTCACCACGCCTGGCAGGACATGCTCATTTAAATCCTTTTTTTGTTTGTTTGTTTTTTTTTTGTTTTTGTTTATGTGGTTTTTCTGCAATTCCTAAGACATGTACAATGTTGTTTGAGACAGGGTTTCATTAAATTGCCCAGGTTGATCTTGCACTCAAGATCCTCCTACCTCAGCCTCCCCAGTGCTAGGATCACAGGCGCTGCCACCGCCAGGAGCTTCTGGGAGAGTTTTAATTGCAATGGCATGCGGGTGAGACATTGGAGGACAGCTATTCCTGGGCGGGAGATGAGGTGTCAACTGGAAAAGATATGAGAGAAGTAAAATTAATGGGAATTTCTAGCTTTTTAATGAGTGAGAAATGAAAGGGAGAGAGAAGGGAAACTAGATAGATCATTATCCTGGTGTTAATTTAACTACCTAGGTTTTAACAATAAAGTAATGAGGTCTGTTTCAGATAGACTAATTTTGTTTTCTACCTTTTTCCAGGTATCATAACTTAATTGATGCTTTTCTGAAGGATGTTAACAGCATTTTTAAATAACACATTTTGTTTTGTATAAATTATCAAATGTAATAGTTTCTGCTAAAATTGTAACATTTTTGAGCTGGAATTGATGATCCAGTTTTATTTATTCATTTTACATTTTAAGAAAACTGGGTCTACCAATAAAAAAAAAAAAAAACGGGCAAGTGAAATGGGCACTTCACAGAGGAAGTACAAATGGGCAATGAATATATGAAGAAGTGCTCGACATTGCTGACCATTAGAGAAATACAAATTAAAACAACACTGAGATTCCATCTTGCCCCAGAAAGCATCTGGGGCAAGAAATCAACCAATAACAAATGCTGGAGGGGCTGTGGGGGAAAAGGATCCCTTCTCTACTGTTGGTGGAATGTAAACTAGCACAATTTGTATGGAAATCAGTATAGAGATTCCTCAAGAAAACTAAAACTACAAATTGCCTTTGACCCAGCTATTCCACTTCTAGGTGTCATCCGAAAAGAGATAAGATACATCATAGTACAGTGATACATGCATATCCACGTTCATAGTAGCACAATTCGTAATAGCTAAATCTTGGAAGCAGCCTCTATGTTCATCAACAGATGAATAGATAAAGAAAATGTGTTATGTAACACACAATAGAGTATTACTCTGCCATAAAGAGAGATATACTGTATTTGAGTCATTTATAATAAAATGGATGCACCTTCAGACCATAATGTTAAGTGAAATAACTTAGACATAAGAGCTTAAATATCACATGGTGTTTCCTATATGAGAAACTCAAAGTATAAGTAAAGAGCAAAATAAAAGATAGTAGGAAGTAGGGAGGCAGATCTTTCTCAAAGGGGAAAGGTGATCAAGAGATGGAGGGCCGGAGATATAGCTCAGTAGTACAAGTGCCTGCCTGGAAAGCACAAGGTCCTGAGTTCAATTCCTGGTACCAAAAAGAGAGAGAGAGAAAGGAAAGGGAATGAAAAAAAGGAATTAAGATGAATTATGTCCACGTACTAATGCCATACAAGGAATGGAAACATTATGCACTGCAAACGTGCAAACAGGAAGGAATCAGGTGTTGAATGGAGGGGACAGGAGGGAAGGAAAGGGAGATGAAAGAAAGGAATTAAGATGTATTATGTACATGGACCAATTTGTCCTAAGAAATGTAAACATTGTGTACTACAGACGTGCACTAATAAAAAAGGAAAATAAAATTGGGTCAAGGCACTCCAAAAGAAAAAAGACATTCCTGAAAAATGATACCAAGAATGTACACAAGGCACCCCAGGGGGGAAATGACTGATCTAATTAAGGTTTTTGAAGCTGAGGGCATAAATTTTTTTTTTTTTTTTGGTTTTTCTCCGGTACTGGGAACCGAACTCACGACCTTGTGCTTGCCAGGCAGGTGCTTTGCCACTGAGCTAAATCCCCAGCCCCCTAAAGGCATAAATTTAATATGACAGTTTTGGCCAGACATAGTGACCAAATCCAGTATCTGTTATCCCAGCACTTGAGAGGCTGAGGCAGGAAAATCACAAGTTGAAGGCCAGCCTGGGCTATATAACAAATTCAGTGCCCATCTGAACTATATATCAAGACCCTGTCTCAAAATACATATACACATAAATAAATAAATAAATAAATAAATAAATAAATAAATAAAATGAGACTAATTGTCAACTTTTAAAAATACAATAATTTTGGAAAAGTTTGCACCATAGTAAAAAAAAATTAAATATGCTGTTTTTCTTTATTGAAAACCAAAATGCTACTTCTAATATTTTGGGAGTTTTAAAAAGTTTATTATTCTTATATTTCTTATTCTCATTTCACAGGACAGGCATAAAGGAACAAGTAGACCGAGAGTCAGAAGTGGAAAGTATCTGGAATTTATTGTATTTTCCCTTTTCCTTAAAGACACTCATGGGACCACCTGCCCAAAGGATGGGTGTGTCCCACTGTAGGTCTTACAGTCATCTATGTTAAAATTCTCCATTACTCAATGTATGTGAGGCTGACTTATCATGTTGTTTTCATCCTCATTGTCCTTAAATCAAGGAAGCCTTAAATGGAAAGCTTCATGCAGCCATAGGTGGGGCTTTTGGAGGTGGCTGAATCTAGGGTGTGTGCTGCTGGGATCAAACATGTGATACTGGGATTGATTCAGGTGTGATGCCAGGGTTAACGCTGCCCCATGCTAGGCATGAGCACTACTCACCAGCGAGTAGCCTGGATAAACTATAAGGGCAGAAAGAGGGTCACAGCTTGTTGCTTGTAGCTTGCCGCTTTTGCTGCCTTCTACCTGCTGTGAAGAAACTAATTCATTGATCTTTTGTTCTCCTCTGTGATGCCCCACTGCCATGCCACCCTGCCTGGGAGCCAGCTAATTATAGACTGAAACCCCTACAAACTGTGAACTAAATAAACCTTTCCTCCTTTAAGTTTGGGTGTCAGGTATTTTGTCTCAGCAATGAGAAAAGTAACCATGACAGAGAGACATATAGAGTCCAAAGTCATGCCGCAGTTTGCCTCCAGGCTGGCTCACATCTTGTGGTGGTAAGATGTCATAAGATGGAGTCTGAGGAGTTGGCCTAAAGAGAGTGGTAACCTTGAGTCAGCCCACTGAGCAGGCAAGCCTCATCACTGAAAAGAATTTCAGGACTCATCAGTGAGACCATAGAAAAGTTTTATGGGGCAGAATTAAAATACACTCAAAGGAAATAGTGTGGGCCCTCAAAAGAGTGCTCCTAATAGTATGATAAGTTAAATTCATAGTATTTTATTTACTTGAATATCTAATTATTCAAAAATAAATTGCCACCATAGAATCTCTCACGTCTATGTATCTCACATGAAGTCTAACATATGAACATCCTATTCCTGTAAAGACTATAATATTGTGGCAAGGGTTGGGGATGTGGCTCAGTGGTAGGGCTCCTACCATGCATGCACAAGGCCCTGTGTTCAATCAAAGCACCACAAGAAAAGGAGATAAAATATTGTGGCAAGCTCAGGTTTTAAGTCTTCATTACTATTACAGATGTTGAAACATATCGAAATATTTTCTAAATGAATGAGAAGGAAATCATGCTAATTTCCCAATATATGTTAAAGTAATTTTTAAATTTGTTATTTTAATTTTTCAATATCTTGCATCATGAATTTTTCAATTTATAAGATCTTTTTTAAGACACTAAGATAAGGGAAGAGTTTAACAAAACTTTGCTTTCCTTTTAATAATTCATAAAATGTTCTGGTAAGAATAGGTTTTAAAATATTATTTCTTACACTATCAGTCTGACCCTAATTAATTAGGGTCACAAACTACCTTATCCTAATTACAGTTGTTTCCACTAGCTAGCCTTTTTTATGTCTATAAGTTACTTACCTAAATTAGTGCAATTTCTCCAGGCAACTATTGTGGTTCCCTTTAAAGGAATGATACAAAATCAGTAGCCATTGCTTACTGTGAATCCAATCTTAAAAAGAATCCTGGATGTCCACTTAATGATAGTCCTATATTCCACAAAATTTGATGAGCACAGATGTTGTTGATTTTAGGGTATTATACTGGTAACATACCACTCTTGCTCATATTCTTCAAACCAGTCATCCAATACAAACCCCAACATTCTAAAATTTTAGCAATGTGAATACAAATTCCATTTCCCAGAAAATAAAGCAGTCAATTTGGGATTTTTCATTTTCCATGTGCTAAGTATTTCTGAGTAGTTGTGACTCAGAGTACTTAGTTCAGTTAACATCCCTATGAGACAAGCAAAATGCTGTGGGTCTTCTGCATGATAAATCTTTGAATATTTATACAAGATTACAGACTGAGTCTCTGCCCTCCAGACACCCGCGGCAGACAGGAGATCCTCATTCAGAAGTCCTGGGGACTGCTCTAGCTGGGGAGGGGGGCGCACGGGTAGCCTTTCCCTGTGCCTGCCTTGCGCCAAGTGAGTGAGTGCTCCAAGAGCTGCTGGTCCCGCGGTTCGAGTCCCTGCTGTACTTCCACCGCCACAGTTCCCAGCTGAAACTCGCAGAGAGAGCCACATATTTCCCATCTAATTCCTGGGGGCAGAGTGGGTGACCCAGGACCCCACCACCATTACAGACTGAGTCTCTGCCCTCCATGCACCTGCGACAGACAAGAGGGCCTCACTCAGAAGTCCCAGGAACTTCTCTAGCTGGGGGTTGTACATGGCCCCTCCCTGCACACGCCCTGCACTGAGTGAGGGAGTGCTCCAAAAGCTGCTGGTCCAGCAGTTTGAGTCCTTGCTTTATTTGCACCCAGACCCCCAGGGGGTCGCAGGCACAGGCAGTGTGTGATTGCTGCCCATCCAGCCTGCATCTGCATCCTGTATGTGTCCTGAACTGACTGGAGACACAGAATTAGGTGGCTCACAAACTGTCGACCCTGAAGTTTGTGTCTGGGTTTTGCATGTACCCTGAACTGCCTGGGGACATAGGTCCACTGGACCAGGATTGTCACACCAGTGCAACCCAAGTCTGGGCCATGCATGTGTCCTGAACTGCAAGGGGACACTGGATCAGACGTCTGCCACCAGCTGACACCAATGCCTGCATCTGAGACCTGGGATAACTAGATACAAATCAACAACTGCTGGAAAACCCGAGACTAAGTAATGCTTCTCAGGGGTCACTGACAGGCAAACCTGACCAACAGGAAAACTAGGGACACTAGCAGCCTTTACTGTGGAGCCACTGAAGACAGAAACTGAGCTTTCTGCATCCAATAGCAAACATGACAAAATGAAGGACTAAAACACAATCCCAGAAGTCCACCCCACTCAGAACAAGTCCAGGAGACATCAACATAGGAGAACTTGGTAAACACGTGCCCAAAATAGCAAAATGATTGCAACGGAAGTAAAGAAACAACTGCATAAGGCCATAGAAGAGATGAGATCAGAAATAATCTCGCAGGTACAAAATGAGATGACAATAATAATGAAGGAAGTGCTCAAAAAGTCTGAAGAAGAAACATATAAGAAAAGGCAAGAGTCAGAAGCGTTCAATGAAAAATATAGAAAGGACTTAGAACACATGAACCAGATTCAAAGAGACTTCCAGGAAAACAAACCTTCCATTGAACACTGTCAGGACCGCTTGAATGAAGCTGAAGATAGAATCTCAGACTTTGAAGACAGCATGGCAGCTACTGACCATGAAAGAAAGGACCTCGCATCAACAAGGATCCAGGAAAAGTCAATTCAACAGCTGCAAGAAGAGGCAAAAAGGAATAATGTATGACTTACAAGAGTCAATGAAACAGCAGGAGGCAACACAACTGACATAAAAGAATATTTGCAGAAATAAAAGTAGAAAATTTCCCAAGTATGGAAACAGAACCTGATATACAGGTAAATGAGGCATATACAACTCCAACCAACCACAACCAAAATAAATCTACACTCAGACATATATATAATAGTCAAGTTCCAGATCTCCAGCAAAAGAACAGAGCTGCTAGAGAAAAGAAACAAATTACCTATAAAGGAAAGCCCATCAGAATCACGGCAGACTTCTCAGCACAAACCATCCAATTGAGAAGAGCTTCGAGGGAAGTATTACAGGTCCTGAGACAGAACAGCTTCCAACCAAGACTGATGTACCCTGCCAAACTATCCCTCAAATTCAATGGAGAAATAAAATATTTTCATGACAAAGAACAACTGAAGAACTTCATGAGTGCCAAGCCAGTATTACAAAGAGTACTAAAAGGTATTCTAGACAGAGAAAAATCTGACCGCAATTTCAAGAACAATAGTAGAAATGAAATGTCAAGAAGAGCAAGCAAGTAAACGGGTAGAAAAAGTAGGACACCAGTGCAAGTAAATAACATGACAATGATAAATCAAT
>NW_004955435.1:18147334-18148573 GCF_000276665.1 Chinchilla lanigera | reverse complement strand
CAAGAAAAGGAAGGAAGAACTCAGATTCATGCAATAAGGAATGAAAAGGATGAGATAACCACAAATTCCACAGAAATTCAGAAGATCATTGATACCTACTTGAATATCTTTACTCCCATAGGATAGAAAACTCAGAAGAAATGAACAGATTCCTAGATATGTCCTAATTACTAAGGTTGAGTCAAGAAGATATCAAATTCCTGAACAACCCAATATCAAATAATGAGGTTGAAAACGTGATTAAAACCTACCAACAAAGAAAATCTCAGTCCCTGATGGATTCACAGCAGAATTTTACAAGAAATTCAGAGATTTAATACCAAGCCTCCTCAAACTCTTCAATGAAATTGGAAAGGAAGCAATTCTCCCTAACTCATTTCTGGAGGCAAGCATCGTACTGATACCAAAACCAGAGAATGACCCAACCAAGAAAGAGAACTACAGACCCATCTCCCTAATGAAAATAGATGCAAAGATACTCAATAAGATACTAGCAAATAGAATGCAGCAAATTATCAAGAAAATCATACATCACGACAAAGTCTGATTCATTCCAGGAATGCAGGATTGGTTCAATATTCGCAAATCTATAAATGTTATACGCCATCTCAGTGGAGCCAAAGACAAAAACCACATGATCATCTCAATAAATGCAGAAAATGCTTTCGACAAGGTCCAACATGCATTTATGATAAAAACTCTATAGAAAATAGGAATAGATGGTCCTTACCCTAACCTGATCAAAGCCATCTATGACAATCCAACAGCCAACATCATTCTTGATGGACAAAAACTGAAAGCTTTTACTTTAAAATTGGGAACAAGACAAGGATGTCCACTGTCACCACTCTCGTTCAATATATTTCTGGAACCACTAGCCAGAGCAATTAGGCAAGAGAGAGAAACAAAGGAATAAGGATAGGAAAGGAAGAAGTAAAATTATCACTATTTGCAGATGACATGATACTTTACATGGAAGACCCCAAAAACTCCACAAGAAGACTCCTTGAATTAATCAACAAATTCAGCGGTGTAGCTGGATACAAAGTCAACACCCAAAAATCGATAGCATTCCTACACACAAACAACAAACAGACTGAAAGAGAAATTAAGGAAACCACACCATTCACAATAACATCCAAAAAACTGAAATACTAAGGAAGCAATCTAACAAAAGAAGTAAAAGATCTATTCAATGAAAACTACAGTACTCTGAAAAAAGAGATCAAAGAAGATTTC
>NW_004955435.1:18140643-18145709 GCF_000276665.1 Chinchilla lanigera | reverse complement strand
AATGAATATTTGTACAATGTGTAAAATGGGTTCTTGTAAATTCTCCACTTGCTTATTTTTAAGGCATGGACAATAGGAATAACATCATCATATTTATCTTAATGTATCCTGGAAAGTGGTAGATTATGGTGAATTCATTTAAAACAATGTAGTTTTTAAATAATAAAAACAAACGTTTTTAAAACAGAAAAAATCAAATATTTATTGAAACATTAATATACGTCAGATATTATAATACGCAACTTGCTTCTGTTCATTATTTTATTTAATCATTATGATACTCTATGAAAGAAGTTCTATTTTTACCACCATTCTTCAGATGAGCTTCTTGAAGCTTAGGGAATTAATTTCTACAAAATCACATAGGATGGAAAAGTCAGTAAGTACTTGTAAGAATATAAGAGCAACTAAAGATTTTACTGAATCTTTAAAAGATTAAGTAACCTCTCCAAGGTCCACAGTAATTAAAAGGCCAATGCCAGGGATGTAGCTCAGTGGCACAGCACCTGCCTGGCAAGCGTAGGACCCTGAGTTCAATTCCCAGGGCGAAAAAGTAAAAAAATAAAAGGCAAGCTTAAATCCTTAGCTATAAAATGTGTCAACCAAGAACTTCTTAATGGTTAGGCAGCTTTCATTCATCCAGTGGTTATGCTGGAGATATGGCAGTGAACATAACAGACAGAATTGCCTGCCCTCCTTAAGCTTATATTCTGAATCTTGAAGGAATGGGGAAGGAAAGAGACATATATACACTTTTAAAAGTAAAAATGTTTTATGGCAGTGGTGTAAAAATATAAACAGGAAAATGGATAAGAATTTAGGGTGGGAGGAGAGTAGCTTTCTTAAAAAGCCAATCAGAAGTAAAATGACTTTTAAAAAGCCAATCAGAGGTCCAGCAGAGGACCAAAACAGAGAAAGATGGAGACATGTGGCTACCTGGAGGAAAGTTTTGCAGGCAAAGGAATTATCAAGAATAGCAGAACCTGTAACAAGACCCTGCTTGAAATTTTCAAAGGCCATCTGTGTCAAAAACAGTGTGGCTGGGGTGAAGTAAGAAAATGGGGTAGTGTAGTTAACAAAATGGGGCTGTAAGTTAGATTTTTTTTTTCTTTATACACAAGCAACTTCTCCAAACTTCTTCAGGCCTACAGCATGAACCAACAACCCCTCCTGTTCCTAGACCAGATGAATAGACAGAATATGCAGATGCTGGCCCCAGGAAGTCAGGGTCCACATGGGACAAATGGCACTTCAAACTTCATTCTTCAAGCATAACCACTACCCTATCCTCTCCCTAGCCCAAGTGAAGGGGATAGACTACACAGATACTGGCCCCAGGAAGCTCCCGTGAGTGGGAGAGCACGAAAAGCAAGTCTGCAGGTGCATACTGTCTCAGGATGTTCCACTGCCCTGTTTCTCATTGTACAAAAGACCCTTTTTGGATTGTTCCCTTAACTACTATGAAGTGACCTTTTTTGTTTCTTCTGTTCAGTGCTAACTTGATGTTTACCATGTCTGAGATTGAAATTGCTACGTCTGCTGGTTTTCAGGGTCCTGGTGCATGAAATGATTACTTTCCATCATTAAATTTTTAGTCTAATTAACATTGAGAGAAATTACTGGGATGTGTTGATTTTTTATTCTCACTTCCTTCTTCCTAACAACTTCTTTGTTTTTCTTTTCCCTT
Organism: Chinchilla lanigera; assembly: GCF_000276665.1. Lineage (NCBI taxonomy): Eukaryota > Metazoa > Chordata > Mammalia > Rodentia > Chinchillidae > Chinchilla > Chinchilla lanigera. Next base: position 18,144,022 of record NW_004955435.1, on the reverse strand, counting down.
ACTTTCTTGTTGGTTATCCACTGACTTTACTTGAAGTTTTCATTTTATCTGGGTTTTTAGCTGTGTCAGTTTTGTTCTTTCTGTCTTCAGTATTTTCAGGAGTGTTGATTTAGCATTCATATCTTTTGAGCGTTCATATCATGGAAAGACTTTATTTTTCTATCTACCATGGTATTAGCCTAACCAAGGAAATGAAAGACCTCCATAACTTTGATATTATTGTAGCATATTTTACAGAGTTTATATTTAGCGTATTTTACAGAGTTAGAAAAAACAATTATAAAATACATACGGAACCACAATATCCAGAATGGCAAGGGCAATTTTGGGCAATGAGAGCAAAACGGGAGGCTTTTCAATACCTGAACTCAAGCTGCACTACAAAGCAATAGTGATAAAAATGGCATGATACCCAGGGGTGGTGGCACACGCCTGTAATCCCAGCACTTGGGAGGCTGAGGCAGGAGGATCATTGTGAGTTCGAGACCAGCCTGGGCTACAAAGTGAGCTCAAGGCCAGCCTGAACTGCATAGGGAGATCCTGTCTCAAGAAAACAAAACAAAACCAAAAAAATGGCATGATACTGGATCAAAAATAGATACATGGATCAATGGAACAAAAGAGAGGCTACAGGAATGTCTCTAGACACATTCATCTATTTGATATTTGACAAAAGGGCCAACAGCATATACGGACTGAAAGACAGACTATTCAACAAGTGGTGCTGGAAAACTAGATATTTATTTCCAGAAGACTGAAATTGGAGCCACATCTCTCACCAAGCAATAAATTAAAATCAAAATGGATAAAATCAAATGAATGAAACATGAAAACAGAAACATTAAACATACTTGAAGAAGTAGGCATGGTGGCATACCCCTGTAATTCCAGCACTATGGAGGCTGAGGCAGGAGGATTACAGCAAATTCCAGGCCAGCCTAGACTACATAGTGAGTTCAAAGCTAGCCTGAACTACAAAGCAATACCCTGACTCAATTTATTAATTAATTAATAAGCAAACATATTAGAAGATAAAATATGTAAAACACTTGAAGACATAAGTGTAGGAAAGGATTTCCCAAGCAAAATCTCAGTTGCACAAGAAATAGCTGCAAGAATCAACAAATGAAATTACATCAGACTGAAAAACTTCTGTACAGCAAAAGCACCAATAAGGAGAGTGAAGAGGTGACCTACAAAATGGAAAAAACAAATTGCCATCTACTTGTCAGACAGAGGACTAATATGTAGAATATGTAAATAATTCAAAAAAATTAAGCCATCCAAAATTAAAGACTCAGTCAAGAAAAGGGCAAGTGAAATGAACAAATACTTCACAGAGGAAGAAGTATAAATGGCCAACAAATATTTGAAAAATGTTCAATATGTCTGGTCATTAGAGAAATACAAATTAAAACTACACAAGACTCCATCTCACTCTGGAAAGAATGAAAATCATCAAGCAATCAAAAAATAACAATATAGGCATGGCTGTGGTGAAAAAGGAACGCTCTTGCATTCTTGGTGGGAATGTAAACTGGTACAATCATTATGACAGTCAGTAGGAAGATTTTGCAAAGAACTAAAATTAGAAATTCCACTGACCCAGCCCCAAAGAGCTTAAGACATCATTCTACAGTAATATATGCATATCAATGTTTATAGCACAACTCATAATAGCTAAATCCTGGAAGCAGCCTATATACTCATTAACAGGTGATTAGATAAAGAAAATGTGATATCTGTATGTAATGCAATATTATTTGGCTACAAAGAGTGACACATTTGAGACAGCCATAGAAAGATGGCTGTACCTGGAAAATATAATATTGAGTGAAATAAACCAGATGCACAAGCTTGAATACTATATGGTTTCTCTCACCTGAATGAGGCAAAGTGCAAACAAAAAATAAAGGGTGGACAAAAAGGGAAAGGGAATAGATCTCTTGCAATAGGGAAGTGGCCCAGGGGAACAAGGATGACGGGTGAGGAGGAGGGGAAGGGGACATCAGAAGAATAGAGATATGCTATATGCAGGAACCTATTAACCCCAATTAATGTAACACAATATACTATAACATGAGCTAAGACAAATACCATCAACAAGTATGAAAAAAGAGGTAGGAGAACCAGGAGGGAGGGTAAAAAAAAAAAAAAAAAAAAAGAAGCTACAATATATATGTGTAACCCTCCCAAGATGATTGTAAATTGCATGAATGGCAAACATACTACTAAAATTTTTTTAAAATGTTGTCTAAGCTTCCTTTAGTAGAGGTATAAATTTCTCACCTAGCTATAACCAGAAATCCTACCTATGTACATACAAATTTAGGATTAAGTATTGCTTAGTACTGTAAAAGCAAAATCATGCCAATAGTATAACTTTTCAAAAGTTGGTAAATGACAAATCTAAATCTTTGTTTTATGTACATTCATGTGCATAAGTGTATTTGTGTTTTTAAATTTTTACAAGGTACCAAATTAATTAAACAATAAGAGTACTCATAAAGCATAATCCAAGTGCCTTACTACCTTTTTATTCACATTACTTAAACAAGAATTCAAAAACAAAATATAAAGTTGCCTTCAGAACTGTTATACACACCAGGCGTGGTGACACATCCCGGTAATCCCAGCACTTGGGAGGCTGAGGCAGGAGGGTCTTTGCAAGTTAGAGACCAGACTGGGCTACAAAGTGAGCTCAAGGCCAACCTGAACTGCACAGTGAGATCCTGTTTCAAAAAGACAATAAAGAACTGTTATACATTTTGCCTGCATTAGCCAATCAGAATTATATCTATAGGTATATGAGATGCACTAGGTTTCAACTACAACTATTGCGAGGATTTTTTTCCTTCAGATAAAGAAATGGATTGGGACATTGACTTGTGTTTTTCTTATATTATACATTTTGTTTTTTGGTTTTTGTTTTTTTGTACCTGAAATCAAATTCGGGACTTTGCACTTTTCAGGCAGGCGTTTGTGCCACTGAGTCATATCCCTGGCCCATATTGTATGTTTTGTAGCCAATGTAGAAATAACTGTTAAAAATTAAATTATATGAGTATGTAAGTAAAACACACAAGTTATTTATAATTAAAATACTAAAGATATTTACTAAGTATAAATTTATCTATGCATGCCTTCATAAAATCTATAACTGTGTATGGGATTATTAAATATATTCTATTGGGGCTGGGGATTTAGCTCAGCGGCAAAAGAGCCTGCCTGGCAAGCGCAAGGTCATGAGTTCAGTTTCCGGTACCGGAGAAAAACCAAAAAAAAAAAAAAAAAAAAACAAAAAAAAAGAAAAAAAAAAAAAGAGGGGAACCGGGGGGGGGGGGAAAAAAAAAAAAAAAAAAAAAAAGAAGCTACAATA
>NW_004955435.1:18133763-18140543 GCF_000276665.1 Chinchilla lanigera | reverse complement strand
ATATATATTCTATTAAATATATTTGTTGTTGTTGATATATATAGTGATCTTTTATCATATGTCACCTATATGAGACTGACAAATATCTGATTCTACAATAAGTTTGTCAGTAATTAGACAAACTAGAGAGACAGTAAGTATCTAGAAGTGAAGATCTCTCAAAGCATAGGCTAACAAGTTGAAAAGATGAACTTTAAATGGTAAATCTTAAGTGATTTAAGGTTGTACTTTTTCATCATTTAAAATATCTCAAACAATTAGTTTTTTCAGAAAAAACTTCTCTTGTAAAGAGCTCATACAGTAAGTCCTTGTTGCAAACATTCAAGCTGTGAACTTTCCGAGATATGAACGGATCGCGAATTGTGAACGTTCGTAGATGCGAACAAATCATGGAAGTAGCTTGCATGTCTGCTGGACACTGTCACAGCTGTGCTGCCGTGTGCTTACTGCAAGTGCAACAGTGTAGAGCAGTACAGTGCTCACGCAGAGCCCAGGCTGTCTGAAGCAGGAGGAAAGCTGTGGTGATGCGGAGCGGACTGCTAGGAAGCGCAAAGCGATATACACTGTATGTGTGTGCAAAGGTGTGTAAGACTCACTTCATCGGACTTATGAACAAATATGACTTAGGAACATTCTCCCCAAACAGAACTGGTTCGTAAGTTGTGGATTTATGGGAGCTATGACTTATGTGGCCTGTGAATGTGTTTATTTGTATAGATAGCCTAATGATAACAGTTTTAAGACATACTAAAAAGGCTTGCTTGCTTCTCTGTAGTAGATAAACTGCAATTGTTTTCCTATCTAACTCTTGCTTTAATCGAAAACCTAAAAACAATGTTCACTAGCACAAAAAAAATATCATAAGCAAACACCCCAAAAAACAAAAGCTTAGAAAAAAAATTCTGTGATTTCAAGCCTGTGGCTGTCTTCTGGGGTCTACAGTTCTGTGGCAGTGTCCAGTTCAGAGCACGACTCTACTCTTGCTGGTACACAAGGAAGGCAGTCAGAGCCCAGATCCATGCTGGATAAGTTAAAAAGTTACCTACAAGCAATTTGCAAGCCTCAATGCAGAAAAACAATAGATAGATAGATAGATAGATAGATAGATAGATAGATAGATAGATAGATAAAGGAAGAGAAAGAAAGAGAGAGAGGGCGGGAGGAAGAGAGAGAGAGAAGTAGCAGCAAGGTCCAATCCAACACCCTCAACTCGCCCAAGGGAAATCCAGGCAGCACTGTGGTAGAAGAAATCAAAAGCCACCCAGCTGAATTTTCTGAAATGGGGGAACAAAACACATGCATAAGTCTCTCAACAAAGCCAAAACAAATAATTACACAGAGATTACAGAGAGCTTCAAGGGATAGCCTCATAGAGAAGGGAATTGGGATGAAATAAAACTGGTACATTTGGCTACAATTGCTAATTTAATGAACTGAACCTTCTGTAGTCCCAGCACTCGGGGTGCTGAAGCAAGAGGATCATTTTATCCTGCAAGGTGAAGACCAGACTGGGCAATATAACATAGTAAAACCCCCTTCTCAGAACTAAAAACAAACCAAACAAACAAACACCAATTAAATAAATAAAATAATGAAAATAAAATAATAATTTAATAACCACTGTCTTCATCATTTCATTGACAAATTTAATCTAGATTTTTACTGCTAAATGGCTTTTACTTGAAAAAAGCACAGTTGTTGCTGCAAGCACAGCATATTTGGTATCACTTACATTAAGTCCACTCATTCTTCTGTAGAAATAAAACAGTGAGGTAATAAATTCTTCAATGATACCTAAAAAGGTTGATATAAAAAAAGTATTTTCATCAGAACATAGCACAGACTCAAACATGTTGTGGTTATCATTTTTCTCAAAAAAGATACAGTACATGAAAATTAAACATTACATCTGATCAAATTTTACCATCCAATATAATATTTTATGTTGTGTGTATTACCCATTACAGTAGCAGAAGGATAATCTTCATTGTAAAATTTTTCCATACAATAAATAATATTCCTATCACCACTCTGATTACGACCATTCAGGATATAAGTTGAATTATTCAACATTCTCATAGTACCTAATAAAAAGGAAAAATATAATCTGATTTTTTCTAATCCTTATACAGAACCCAGAATAGTTGTTACATGCAAAAATTTCCCAACAAATCGTAGCTTTATAATTTTTATTATTACAACATTAAACTAGATTAATATTATAGAGAGATTTTATGGTAGACCCTCCATAAATGTATTTTCTATGATGCTATATAGTAAAAACAGGTGTCTTGGTTACTTTTCTCTCATTGCTGGGACAAAGTACCCAACGCCCAAAACGAAGGAAGAAAAGGTTTATTTAGCTTACAGTTTGTGGAGGCTTCAGTCCATACTTGGTTTGCTCTGAGGCAGAAGATAGCAAAGCACCAAGAGCAAAGGGCGGAATGGCAGCAGAACAGCAAAGCAGCCAGAGCAAAAGGGGAAATGGCGGCAATTAGCCTCTTCCCCTCCCTTACATTGTAAACAGGCTACCCCCACCTAAGGGGCGTGTAGCTCTCACATAATCTCCATGCCCTCCTCTTGCACAGGCTCAGGATGTATACAAAGTAAGCACCCTGGCTTCCTGCTGAGTCACTTAGCCAAACCTCTACACTCCCCAAGTTGACACAATGTATCAACCATAACAACAGGCTTTCCATAAAAGAAAAAATAAACTATTAAAAAAAAGAAGCTAGGGGCTGGGGATTTAGCTCAGTGGCAAAAGTGCCTGCCTGGCAAGCGCAAGGTCGTGAGTTCGGTTTCCCGGAGGAAAAAAAAAAAAAAAAGCTAGGTCAATGTATTGGAAAAACTTAAACAGCTATTATGATGTATTTATGACTCTGTCATCTGGTAAAACAAAAATATAATTAAAAACAGCTCAATTTTATATAAGTTGTGCTAAATTTAACATAATTTGATATTAAAGTCTTTTTAAAAGGCATTATTGCCAGATATGCATGCCTATAGTCCCAGGAAGTTGAGACAGGAGTATCACTTAAACTCAGGACATTAAGAACAATTTAGTTGAGACCCTCTTAGAAAAGAGAGAGAGAGAGAGAAAAGGGTAGGGGGATGGAAGGAAGGAAGGGAAGAAAGAAGGAAGGGAAGGAGGGATGGAGGATTTCTTACTTTTAGAGGCAGTGTCTTTCTAACTGTAAAATTGGGCCACATGAAGAAACATCATTTCAATTTTTGATCCTATCTGTAATTCAGTCTGATCAGGGCTGGGGATTTAGCTCAGCGGCAAAGCGCCTGCCTGGCAAGCGCAAGGTCGTGAGTTCGGTTCCCAGTACCGGAGAAAAACCAAAACCAAAAAATAAATAAATAAATAATTCAGTCTGATCATCAATGGTCAAATTTTTAAAACCTTTAAGAAAATGTCATGAAGAAATAAAAAATGAAAACATAACTTTCAGATAAAATATTCAACATTTTGTTTATTTACCTGTGAATCATAAATTCTTCCTTAGAAAAATCATGATATAGAGCTGGGGAGGTAGCTCAGTTATAAGAGTGCTTGTCTAGCAATTTAGACCCTAAATTTGAGTTCCAACACTACAAAAAAAAAAGCCTCATTCCGTCTCCATCAGCTGCAAAACAAAAAACAGAAAGAATAATCACAATATGCAACTACAAATATGAATATAAATTTTGATTGTACATGATAATATTTTGGGGCACTTTCATTAGAACTGGATATTTTTCCTATGGAACTAGATAATACTTTTCCTATGGCAAGAACAAACTGAACACATTTGATATAATCTTGAAATTTTTATTTTTATGATTTACTGTACAGATAAAGAAATAGTGCCAGGGATATAGCTCAGCGGCTCAAGAGCCTGCCTGGCAAGCGCAAGGTCCTGAGTTCACTTCCCAGTGTGAAAAAAAAAAAAGAAATACTTAAGTTTTGGCCAACAGTGACATGATTTTTCTAATATCATATAGGGATTTTTCTTTAGCTCATGTTCTATCTAAAAAGCAAGCCAATCCAGCCAAGCCAGATGGGTTACATGCCTGTAATCCTAGCAACCAGGAAACTGAGGCAGGAGAATCATGAGTTTGAGGCCAGCCTGGGGCACATAGCAAGGCACTACCTCAAAAAAATAAAAAAATAATAATAATAAAAATGTATAAATAAATGCAAAACAAAAACAAGTCACTTCCAAAAGTTAAATAAAACATACAACCAAAACATATTTGTTTTGACTTCAAGTCTCTGAAGTCATTTCAGTAATATTTTTAAGTACAGTATTTGAATTTCAACCCTCCTGATTAAAGCAAGCATGTTTTTGCAGTAGAGCCAGCACTGGTACAAAAAACCAAAAAAACCTTTGGTTTCCTACAATGTCCCCTTCTTTTAAAGCAGGACCTTTTGTAAAACCATAGTTTTAAGTATTAATGTATTCCAAAAGCAATGTAAACAAGGGGCATGGTGGTGGAGGCCTGTAATCTCAGCACTTAGGAAGCTGAGGCAGGAGGATCATTGTAAGTTGGAGGCCAGCCTGGGCTACAAAGTGAGTTCAAGACCAGCTTGAACTGCATAGTGAGACCCTGCCTCAAAAAAGAAAAAAAAAAAAAAAAAAGGCAGCGTAAATACCTGGGAGTCCCTTGGTAAAGTCCATCAGCCCATGTATGAGAGGACTGTTTTTTCTGAGAGCTGCAAAAACCTCAGTTTAGGATTGGCATTTTCGGGCATCTAACACATAAAAAAAAATATTATTTTCTTTTAAGTAACTATTGAAATTCTAAACTGTTACTTTTATGCTCTTATTGTCTAATATAAATAATTATAAATTATTTCTTGCCAGTAATGAGTACATTCAAATATTTTTGTTTCCTCTAAAGGAATTATATAGTTTCGATGAGCAGCTACAATGTTCCTCTTGACTTAATTCCATGCTCTCTTGAATCTATAAAAAAAAAACAGGGAAACTATAATGCATACTTATTGAATAAGATATCAATAATAAAAGAAGAAATTATGCAAGAAAAGTCTTGCTGTTTTTCTGATAGAGGACACAAGTTTGTTGTCTGTTCCCTTCTCTTCCACTTTGGTGTTAGAGTGAAAACTATTCTGCTTAATGTTCTTTCGAAGTCTCTTGGAGTTACATTGGACTTCTGTGCTCAAACCAGTGATATTACGAAAAGCATTAAAAATGTTTTTAGCATGGCAAATAACATTATAGGATTTGATTTAAAAATTGTCTTATATTGCATATATATGTATTATGATAGACTTGTCTTTTTATAAAGAATCCTTCTTTTTAGTCATGTGTGTACAGTTATTAAAAATTCTCCTTTTCCTTCCACAATTATCTACTTAGTAGTACACAGTTATCCCAGACAAAATTTGATTATCCATCTCCAAATTACAAGTTCAAATTTTTGTATGGAAATTTTGCACATTAATTGTATTTTGGAACCAATATAGAGCAGCAATTTTCCACATTAATATAGGGCATCATCTAGTAGAGCAGTTCAACTGCCTTATCCACAGCTTGCTTTTCTTTTTTTTTTTTGGTTTTTCTCCGGTACCGGGAACCGAACTCACGAACTTGCGCTTGCCAGGCAGGCGCTTTTGCCGCTGAGCTAAATCCCCAGCCCCACAGCTTGCTTTTCTTGTTTCTTCTTCCTTGTTTCAGTACTGAGGTTTGAGCCCAGGGCTTCACATTCTAGGAAAGTGCTTTACCCTGAGCTATATCCTAGGCTTTTACAGCTTTATTCTTGATTTTTTACAAGGCAAAGAAAATAACTTGTGATTTTTTAAATGCACTAAGTCAAACATTTTTGCCTTATGAACAAGGCAATGATACTTTTTTTTGGCAGTTTCAGAAATCAAATCCAGAACCCCGCTCATGGAAGACAAGTGTTCTACCACTGAGCAACATTCCAGCCCTACTCTGTTTATAAGAAGAAAATGAACAGGTTTTATTTTTGGCATGTTGCTTTCATACATTTTTAAGTCTTTGACTGGCACCTCTACTTGAATACACCACTACTAAACTTAACCACATATTAATATTTACTTTATGTTATAACTGTGATTTTTTTTTTGGTACCAGGAACCAAACTCAGGACCTTCTACTTGCAAGGCAGACGCTTATGCCGCTGAGCTATATCCCTGGCCCATAACTGTAATTTTTCATAAACATTTATTATATAAAAATATTATATCAGAAGGAAAACTGAAAATAAAATGAAAACCTTACCCTCTTCTAAATGACCTCATTATTTTGTTAGGAAATAAGAATACATCAAAATATGAAGTCATTTAAAACATACCATGTAAATATAAAAATTATTTGAACTGCATACACAAATGAAAAAAATGAAATAAAGATAAGTAGCATTAGAATCAGATAAGATTAATTGTAGGATGGCTTACTAAAGAAATATATTTGTAAGAAGTGTTAGTTTAGTTGAGAGAAAGAAGAGTCCCTTACAGAAAAAGAAGAATACCAGAGAGGTAAGGTTAAATAGGTCACGGAAGGGAGAAAAATAAACTAATAAACTCTTACACAGAGGAAAGAGGAAATGATGGTAAAGAATTTCAACTGTACAACTCTTTCCTATATCCATAGAAACGAGGAGTACCTCAATTCCATTGTATGAATGTAAGGCCATGTCCTGAGCACTATATTTGGTAATGGACATGGCACTTTAAAACACAGAAAAGTGGGGCTGGGGATATAGCTCAGTGGCATGAGCATCTGCCTGGCAAGTGCAAGGTCCTGAGTT
>NW_004955435.1:18114872-18132673 GCF_000276665.1 Chinchilla lanigera | reverse complement strand
AGAAAAATGTAAGTTCCCTTTCACACAAATTTTTAAGCATAGGTTAAAAGATAATTTATCTGGAATTAATATGGCTTTAATTGTGTCCCCAGACTTCATATAATAAAGCTGTACCCTTCAGTGAGCGTATTTGAAGTACAGCTTTTGGGAAGTAATTCTGTTTAGATGAAGTTGTGAGGGCGGGCTCTAATGCAGGATTAATGTCCTGATCGATAGGGATACTAGAGAGCTTACACTCTCCTCTCTCTGTTACATGAAGTAACAGTGAAAAGGAGACTGTCTACAATTAAATTATTATGACAGTTCAAGGTAGACTGAAGTAGAGAGAATAGAGAAATATCCAGGAAAAAAAACTAATATAATAACATAAGTATAAAAGAATAATAGTTTGGATAAGGCTAGATTAGACATAAAAAAATGCTGATAGTACTCTGTAGAGAAAAATTAAATTAAAAATCACCTGAGATTTTGCTCCACAGATAATAGGCAGAATTCAGGAAATAATGCTCACATCTCCAAGGATGAAATAACATTTAATTTAAGCAAGAAGTATAGTGAATATAAAAGGGACTCAAGAAGACGAGGTGGTCTCCTGCTTATGAAGTTGAGTTTTAACACCCATGTGTTCGTTGTTGGTAAGCTCTATATACTTAGATAGGTGTATGCTTTTGGAAAATGCTAATTTAAAGTTCTGGGGTTTTTATACATTATGTAACTTTAAATTAAGTATCATTAAAATATAAGAATTTCTTTTAATTTTTTTTTTTTTTGTCTTTTTGAGACAGGGTCTCACTATGCTGTTCAGGCTGGCCTTGAGCTCACTTTGTAGCCCAGGCTGGTCTTCGAACTCTCAGTGCTCCTCTTGCCTCAGCCTCTTGAGTGCTGAGATTACAAGTGTGCACCACCATGCCTGGCTAAAATATAAGAATTTCTAAGTAAGAAGAAAATACAAGTATTTCTAAAAATAGAGCAATATAGTATAGAACAAAGTTTATGAAAATAATTATCTAGATTGGTAATTAGCAATTTTAATTGGTCAGTTGTTAGAAAAATAACTTAACTCCAAACATGTAAATGTTCAGAATGACTTGAATAATGCATAAAGTAAAATAAGAAAAATTTAAAACTCCCTCCAAAAAAAACCAAAAACAGATATACTTACATTCTGCCAACATTCCTACCGCCCCACACGTTTTCAGTCTGCACTCTCGACGTTTTCTGCGCATGTACATGTCTATTTCACAATGACCACCATTCTTGCAATCATATCCTGCATTTTTGGTGATGCTACGACGAAAAAAACCTAATAATAATAACTTTTTAGATTTTAAAATACATATTTTAGTTATTTGTCATTTTTAATTATGTATGACTCCATAGTGGAGTAAAGTAATCAAGTTGACCTAAGTTATTTCAATAAAATGTTTTTCCCTTAATAAGAAATTACCTGGAAACTTAAGTAATCCTTTCCTAATTGCTATGTTTTATTCCATGGTTATTCCTTGCAATTATCACATCTGGAAATTAGACTGAATAGCTATTTCACACTAAGAAAACAGTCTGTTTTAGTATGATGGAGCATGTATAGTGTCACATGCTTGTAATCCCAGCACTTAGGAAGCTGAGGCAGGAGGACTGCCACCAGTCTGAAGCCAGCCTAGAGTGCATGGTGAGACTGTAGGTCAAAAAGCCTTACTATTTTAGTATGGTTATAATTTATCACCGTAAAGCATCTTTTAAATTGTGTTTTACAGACTATAAAGATCCCTTGAAGCATCTCTCAAGGTTCCTTTAAAAGAATATGTGGAATTGTAGAATGAGATTATAATAAAATCATTTTCCCTCTAGTTTTCTACTTCAACCCACAAACTAAAAATATTCCTCCAAACTCACTCTTCTGCCCATTTCCCTCTTTGACACTTCCCAAATGGGAAAGTGTTGCTCGTTTATATAGTCTGAAACATTGAGAAGCCATGATTGGTGGGAGAAAGGATTTTTTTTTCTTTCACTTCCTAAACCTCCTGCTATTTTCTTCTTTATTATTTGTTTGTTTGTTCCTAGTTTTGGGGTTTATTTTGGGGGGTGCTTTGTTTTGGTTGTATTTGAGACAGGGTCTTGCTATGTAGTTCAGCCTGGCCTTTTTTTGTCGGGGGGAGGTGGTACCAAGAATCAAACTCAGGACCTTGTGCTTGCCAGGTAGGCACTTGTGCCACTGAGCTACATCCCTGGCTTCAGGCTGGCCTTGAACTCACTATGTAGCCCAAGCTGGCCTCAAACTCACAGCGATCCTCCTGCCTCAGCCTCCCAAGTGCTGGGATTATAGGCATGCACCAGCACACCCAGCTCTTCTTTATTTTTATTCTATGCAATAATTCCTACTAGCTTTTTCTTCTTCCATTTTGAACAGCAAAGTTTATTACCTTGGTTGATGCTCCTCCTTATAAAGCCCTTATAAAGCCCTCCATATCTTTTTCAGTAGACACTTAAGAGTAGGAGCTTCATATTTTAGATTCAAAAAAGGAAGTAGAAAGCTCAGTTTAAGATTTTAGGACTACACTTCAGTATTCAAACTAGTTTTAATAGCAAGATCCTACATTTCAAAAATAAACAAATATTTGCCCGGCTATTCTATTTACAAAACTGTTACCTCATTTGGCTGTTCTTTACAAGGGTGAATCGTGAAACTCTGATAGTAAAATTTCACTCTGAACCTCTAAGAAATATATTTTTCCTTGCTAGGTAGGCTTAATCACTTCCAGATCCAGTCCTAAAAATTGTGAATGGAGTGCAAGAAGTAGCACTGGAGATCAAAACCAGACCTTTATGCATGGCTCTTATCTCCAGCGCTGAATTTGTGAATTTTTAAAAATGCAAGTATGCTTCGAAAACCTCAAAACTGTTCAAGATCAAGGATTAACTGACCCTGCAAATTCCATTGTTAATATTGGTCTGCACCTTCAGACTTTCAATCTGTTTTCAAAAAGAAATTTCAAAAAATATAACTTTATAAGTTATTTAATTTAAATTCCTTCTAACTGCATGAATTATATCAACCACATAAAAAGACATAATAAAGAAAACTGGTACTAAAAAAAAGATGTAATAATTAACGTCCAACTGGAAATGATGGCACACACCTGTAATCTCAGCACCGCGGAAAGCTGAAGCAGGAGGATCAAAGTTCAAGCCCAGCTTGGGCAATTTAGCAGCTTAGAGAGAAAGGTTGTGGGGGCATGCAGCTCACTGCCCCAGTACAGCAAAAAAGAGGAGGCGGAAGAAGAAGAAAAAGGAGAAGAAGCTCGAAGAATAGTGCACATCTATAATCCCAGCACGCGGGAGGCTGATGCAGGAAGATTGCTATGAATTTGAAGCCAGCCTGGGCTACATAATGAGTTCAAGGCCAGCCTGCACTACATAGTGAGTCCCTGTCTCAAAACAAGGAGAGCCAGGTGTGGTGCGCACATCTGTAATGCCAGCACTTGGTAGGCTGAGGCAAGAGGATCCCTGTGAGTCCAAGGCCAGCATGGACTACATAGTAAACTGAAAGCTAACCTGAACTACATAATGAGACCCTGGATGAAAAAGAAAGCAAGAGATGGAGACAGAGAGAGGGAGAGAGAGAGAGAGAGAAACAGAGACAGAGACAGAGACAGAGAGAGACAGAGAGAGAGAGAGAGAGAGAGACAGAGAGAGAGGAAACTGAAAATTAAACCTAAACTTACATTTCACTTTCATGTCTATAGTCCCACAAATTGATCCCTTTAAACATGTCATGGTCCTCTCTGGTTTTGCCTCCCACGGTTTGCTAAGAAGAGTATCCTCACACACCTAAGGTTTCCTGACTGCTCAATGGACCCTGAAATTTCAGTTTTGTGTTAATGTGATCCTTACCTTTACAACCTTCACAAGTAAGTGCATTATAATGATATCCTGATGCTTTATCACTGCACACCACACAGACCTCTTCCTGTCCTTTCTTTCGCGAAGAGCAAGTTGGTCTGGACCCTTCCATTCTACAGTATCCATCGTGCGTCGTGCGTGACCACAAAAGTGGGTTTATTTAATTCACATGAACCCAAAGCACACTGTCCATTATCACTGTACTGTGATTCAAGCTATAGGTGTTGAAATTACTTGATAAATGTTGGGACTGCAAAGCTGGAGGAAACTGAGCAGTAGAATAATGACAATACGGTGTTTCTTGAAAATCAGTGTTGTGCTGCCGATAATTGACTTGTTCTGGCCAAATGTCTAGTTTTATCAACAAAAGAAGAACAAATGATAAAAAGTCAAAATTTCATAGTGGCTTTCAAACCTCAAAGTGTTTTATGCTCAACAAACATGGTTAGTTCAATATATCCATTATATCCCAGAGGTATGCTGTCCAGCACGTTGGGATATAATAAACAAATCTATGATACATGATTCTTAAATGCTACCAGCCCAGTGACATGCAGGGGCTAAAGCTAGAAGAAAGGGCAATAGTTGCCAATGGCTCATATACCAATTCAGTCCCCCAGAGTAATGGAGTATTTCCTAGAACTTGGAATGGAAGATTTTCCTTATCTTCTTGCATTTTCCTTGTTGTATATCACTGCTTTTAGTTCAATAGTGTCAAGAGCAATAAGAATTAATGCATTATCTGACCCTCACAAAAGAAAAACTAAAACACAATTTTACTAGTTATTTAATTTGAAAGCCTTATTTACTATATCTTAACACCCTCCTTTGCTATTTGTAGCCTGGTTTAAATTATTAATTACATTCTGATTATGTTGCTTATCTGGAGATAAGTTTACCTACTTTGTAATATTCTTGTTTTGGTAGGAGGTTGTTTGTTTTTTGAGACAGGCCTCACTATGTAGCCCAGGCTGGCCTTGAACTCTCAGCTATCCTCTTGTCTCAGTCTCCAAGTGCTGAGATTACATGTGTACACCACCACACCCAGCTAATTAAGCCTATTCTTGCTCATATAGTTTAGATATAATTATCTGTAAATAAAAATATATGATGTCTAAACAAAATCAACTTGTTTTTACCTTCAAAGTTCTACCACCAAGACTGATAAAAAGCACAATTTTTATTCACATAATTTACAATCTTATAGCATCCACTATAATTAATGGTAGGTGTTGAACAAATGCCAAATCATCTGATATAAGAAGAAAAGCTGTCAGTAAAATAATGTAGCTTTAAAGAAAAAGAAGAAAGGAAAGGAGGAGGAGGAAGAAAGGGAAGAAGAGGAGGAAGAGAAGGGAAGGGAAAAGGGAAGGAGAGGAGGATTGAAAGAGAAAGAGGAAGGAGGAGGAGGAGAAGGAGAAAGACAAAGGGAAGGAGGACCTTTCTTAGATGATAGTCAAAAAGAAAAGAAAAGAAGAAAAAACCCTAGCTATTCTTAACCTTTATAGAATACTAGCTAATGTTTCATTGGCATGGCAAACATGATAAATGGTTTTTAAAGTGTATGTAAGATTCAATTTATATTATCTCCTTGGTCTTTTGGTAGAAAAATTTGATTTGCATTGTTTTCTATCTCTTTCCATTTTGCAAGACTCTCATACTAAGACAAAAATTTTAAGTATGAATATTGTGAACTGTATTGATTAAATTGCATAAAAAAAAGCTTTCGCCAACCACTAAACTTCATGTTTGTAAGTTAATTTCTTTTTAAAAATTAAATAAAAGTTTAGACTATTGTGCATTTTCTCTTTAAATTCATTCTGTTTTACAATATATTACTGGTTTTTGAAATTTATTATTTTCTCTCATAGGAAATAGATGAAAGTCATTTGATAATTTCTTTTTAAAGAAAGTCTCTGTAATTGACCATAACTACCCCCCAAAATGTCTTACTATTTATTCTATTCATTACATACCATAGCACTGCATGGGCTCAGCAAGACCATACCTATCCGCTGTGGTGACAGAAGTATATGCCATTCTCTGGTCCGGTTAGCACTGCTTCACTCACTTCAGGCAGTGCTGCACATTGCAGAGTAAAACCTGAAGGAAATAAAATTTTGCAGATAATTTCAATGGATGATTGTTAAATTAGTATGATTTTATAAAAGTAAACTGAAGTTTTCTAAAAATAAAAAATTTAGCAGAATTTCTATGAGATTTATACTTTGTGAAAATGTTGCTTTTTCATATCTCTATACACTAAATTATTTACTATTTAATTTAAAATATGTTTGCATTATCTTTTTGCTCAGTGCTTTAAGCATAGCATGCTAAATCTTTGTAGTAATCATTATAACTTTTGAAAGTGGACTAAGATTTGAAATCAGGCCTCGTACATGGCTTTCACCACTTACTTATGTGTTATTCATTAAACCTCCCTAAACCTTAGCTTCCTCCTTTGAAGAAGAGAGGTGGTAAAATCCTTCAGAGCTGTTGGAGGAATTTAATTAGTATATCAAAATCCAGGACAATTCTTGACAATAACTGATTCCCAAAATTATTATTCTAGTGATTCCCAGACCTGTGTTCTAAATTAAGATGAATTAGAAAGAAAACTTAGACTTTTTCATGAATATGGAGGAAATTAATAGTAGGAAAATAGTAGTTTTTATAGCATTTTTAATCTTCTAAATTCTTTGTCACAGTATTATAGGCAGCTAAATTAGATGGAAATTAATACACAGTCAGAGAGGGACTGGACTCTCAAGGAAGTCAGTGAAAAACAAAGACATCAGAATTGTGGCCAGAGGTGCATCTAAAGAAAGCAAATGGCCAAGCCTGCAAGCTTTCCTAATACGTGAACAGTAACTTGGAATTATTCCTGGACCAGGTGGGGGTAATTCCTTGGTCCAGTAAGTCCAGATAGGCATCAGTCACCCAGGTGGGTGACCAGATCATCTGGCCCCATCTCTTCCCAAAAATGTCTTTGTTCTTTCCATGTATCCTTGCTACATGACTCATTTTCCTGTTGGATCAATATTAGCTAAGCAGCTATTCTTGTACGTAATCCTGTAGGTTGATTACAGTTTGACCCATGTTGTATTTACATTGTGACTTTGCCATATAAAATACCTTTGACAAAAGGCCTCAGTGGCAACCCACTTGGGATTTCTGAGGACCCATTGGGACTCCTCAGGACCCCCTCAGGAGCTATCATCTCTCAATAAATCTTTCCTACTCCTTTTTTATTTGTTTGTGAGACAAGGTCTCACTATGTAGCTCAGGCTGCCTTGAACTCACTACGTATACCAGGCTGGCCTCAAACTCATGGGGATCCTCCTGCCTCAGCCTCCCAAGTGCTGAGATTACAGGTGTGTGCCACCATGCCCAGCCATACTACTCATAATCTCCATGGTTGCTGGGAATTTGTTCTTTGACTTAGGGAGACACAAACTTGCTACATCTGACATCTAGTATGTTGGGAGTTATATTTCCCCTGTATCAATGGCACTGTGATATGTTAAACATTAAATTATTTATTTTGGTTCTACTTAACTCATCACAGCTCTATTACTTATTAAAAATATTTTACTTTTAATAGTAAGCCTAAAAATTGGAAGATATCATGAAGAAAAATTATCAAAATTTAAATTATCACTTATAGGAAACCTATTTTTGTTATTTCATAGGACATAACTCCAGAAAAGATACGTCATAGAATAGAATTAAACAAGAAATCACAATTTAAGAAATTATAAGTTACTGAAGAAAATAAATATTACTCTACAGTACATTACATTTCTTTTTTCTGGTACAGGGAATCAAACTCACAACCTCGCACTTGCCAGGCAGGCGCTGTGCTGCTGAGCTAAATCCCCAGCCCTACAGTACATTACATTTTATAGCTTTATCCTCTCCATTAACATTAGAAGACAATGATTATTTTTCACCCTTAAAAGAACCAATTTAGGGCAGGTACGGTGGCACATGCCTGTAATCCCAACACTTGGGAGGCTGAGGCAGGGGGATTGTTGCTAGTTCAAGACCAGTCCGGGCTACAAAGTGAACTCAAGGTCAGCCTGAACAGCATAGCAAGGTCCTGTCTCAAAAAGACAATCAATCAATCAATAAATCAATTTTTAAAATTGGTTGCATATCATGCAAAAAGATGCAGGACAAACTTATGAGATAGCTTCTGAGATTATTGAAAAATCAAGTACACAGTGATAGCTTCATGGCTAAGATTTCCACATCCACGAAGATGATTCAAATAAGACCTCTAAAATTTGTCTCTTCCATCCTCTAGTAGTATCTAGGTTTCTTTAACAGCTCTTGGATCTCCCAGTCCTCTGCTGGCACAGCAGCAGTGCTGTAGAATATATATTGAATGTAACAGCTGAAATAAGAGAAGTTCCTCCCTATAAGCACATTTTCTTTTCTTTTCTTTTTTTTCATTCTTTTACTTTTTATTTTTATTTTTTTTGGTACCGAGAATCAAACTCAAGACCTCCCTCTTGCCAGGCAGGCTCTGCTCCGCTGAGCTATATCCCTGGCAACCATATTTTCAATAGAACACTTTCCTATTGAAAAGTAAAGACCGGTGTCAATCCCATCAAATAGTACATACATACTCTCAGTTTTCTTCTACTATAAATCAGTTGTTTGTCCATGTGAACAGAATGCTGCATACTATTGGCTTAATTTGTCTGCTACTATTTAGAAATACTTCTAGTTAGTTCTTTCCAAAGTTCTCCTTGAGTTTTAGTTAGACCTTAGAACAATATGAATGAATTGGAAATTTGAAGTTATTATTTACCCTCTTTTTTTGTTTGTCTGTTTTTCTTAGACAGGTTTCGCTATGCAGTTCAGGCTGACCTTGAACTCGCTTTGTAGTACAGGATGGCCTCGAACTTTTACAGTGATCCTCCTGCCTCAGCCTCCCAAGTGCTGGGATTATAGGTGTGCGCCACCATGCCCAGTTTACCGTCCTTTTAAAATTGCTGCACTTACCATTAAATTTCATACAACACAGTATTAAAGATCTGGGAAGTACTTAAAAAGCATTAAGTACTGCTTAGATATAGACTGTGCTGACAGAGAGTTTAATTAAAAGTATAGATCAAAGTAGAGGCAGTATATTAAACAAAAATGGTGGTATCTTGACAAATATACACGTACCTTGTAATAACGCCACTATTATACATAACAGTGTTTTAAAACCAAGTCCTTCCAATACTGGTAAATAAATGCCCTAAAATATTGCTTACACAGTTCCAGTTATACTCCATTGCATATATGCGACATGTACATAAATAAACCTCTATTTTAAAAGATGCTTTTAAAACCAGGCATGGTGGCACACACCTGTAACCCCAGCACTCAGTAGGCTGATGCAGGAGGATCACTATGAGTTCAAGGCCAACTTGGTTCTATATAGTAAATTCAAGGCCAATCTGAACTACATAGTGAGATTATATCTAAAAAAACAAACAAACACAAAAGATACCTTTAAAAAATAAACATTATCTTTTATATGCTCACAGTAATACTTGTATTATTTTCTGCATAATATTTTTCATTAAATTTTTATTCAGACTTTGTTTAATAGAAGAATGATATGTGCACAGTAAAATAAACCCTTTCAAAACAGTGTTCATAAAATTAGTTTTTAAACATTTAAATAAATTATTAGTAACAGAGAAGTACATAATAAAACTTTTTATCCCATTAAAAAGTTTCAGTGAAGCTGGGCATGGTGGCGCACACCTGTAATTCCAGCACTCGGGAGGCTGAGCCAGGAGGTTCACCTCAAATTCAAGGCCACCCTGGGCTATAGAACTTGTATCAAGAAAACAAAAAAAAGTTTTGATGAGTCTAGAATGATTCTGTTTTCTTTCCCGGTAAATATTTATTTAAAACAAAGTAATTTATTAAAAGAGAAACTTTTATAAGGAGGATCAACCTGACATGAACAGAATCTATGTTTTTTCTTTACAAATATAATTTTCATTAAAACTTTTCATTTTAAAGAGAAAAAAATAAAAATTTCAAAACAAGATAGTAGAAGGGTAACAATAGTTAATACATTGTGTATTGTTATCTTTAAATTAGTTACTCAGAGTACAAGATATTAGCATTTAATTATCCAAACAATATTAGCACAAACCTTTCTTTTCAATGAACTAAGAGAAATTAGTAGTATAACTATCTTAACTATCTTTTATATATATGGTTATGTAGGTATATAAATATATTTTGCTTTTCCCTTCCTTCTTTTCTCCATTTCCCCATCCCAATTTCTCTTTCCTTTTGAAGTTTCTTCCCATTTTACAATATGTATTGTACAAAAACTGTATTTTTAACATATTATAATGTTATCCTACCAAAAAGATGCTTGATTCTATAAATGAATTTGCACTTCCTATGTCTTAAGCAAAAATTGTTCTTAGTAAAGTTCATCTTTTTTTTTTTTTTTTTTTTTTTTTTGAGAAAGGGTTTTGCTACGCAGGTCAGGCTGGCCTAGGACTCACTTTGTAGCCCAGGCTGGCTGGGATTACTGAGGTGTGCTTACTACCACGCCCGGCTTAGTAAACTTTACCTATTAGAGCTTTAACAGCAAAAACATTGATTCCTGAGAACTAAATCTACATGTTGGAGAATTTCACATTTCCTTAACTCTTGTAAAATATTTACTTGGATTATTAATAAATGAATCACATGAATTGATATAACTGAAAAGTAGACTTTCACAAGAAAAACATTTTAGCTTCATAGTAGCCTCTACTAAAAGAATGACACACAGTTATAGAAGGTTTTTCATCGTAGGGCTTCTCGAGGAAAAGTTCTTTGGTCAAAATTTATAGGAACCAAAGGAAATGAAAATAATATGTTTCAACAACAACACAGATTAGTTTTTGTTTATTCCTTTAAAAGGGTACAGTTTTACATATGGAGTGCATTTTATACTGTGAAATCTTTACATGTGGCTTTATATATCAGCCAATTGAGGTAATATTTACTCATTATAAAATACACACTTGTAAAATGTACAATTCAGAATGTTTAGTCTGGAACTATCACCACTACCATCTAATTCCAGAGCATTCTTTTTTTTGTTTTGTTTTTCTCCGGTACCAGGAACCGAACTCACGACCTTGCGCTTGCCAGGCAGGCACTTTTTGCCGCTGAGCTAAATCCCCAGCCCCTAGAGCATTCTAATCACCCAAAAATCCCACCTCTATTAGCAGTCACTCCTCAGCCCATTCCCCCTGCAACACATAGCAATCACTAATCTACTTTCTCTCTGTATAAATCTGCCTCTTTCAAACATTTCACATACATGAACCCATATGTAGCTTTAAATGAAAAAAGCAAGTAATATTTGTCAAGTAATTTTCATAGCTTAAGATGACAGAAAAAGAAAATAGACTAAATTTAGAAAATAAATAACTATGAAATTAATATTTTATATATTTCAGAAATATAGAAGTATATTTTATATATATTTCTATAGTTTCAAGTAATTTTCATAGTTATATAATCATAGCAGTTTTAGCTGAGATGTTACTCCCTGAATACACATTTATCACGTGTTGTATTATTGATACGCTCTTGGTTTTAAACAATAGTCCATTTATCAAATATAACAGTAAAATTATTATTAAACAGCTTACACTATTACATTCAAATGTCAACTAAAGTCCAAATATAATCCAAAATTGCCTTAACATTCTTTAGAGGAGAACCTAGTTACTAGATAACCTATTCATGTAATCACATTTCTTATATTTAAATGGGAAATTTTAAAAAGGGGGGAATACCTTTTGTAATTTGACTCTCATAATAATAATAATCAATTACTAGGCTTTGCAAAAATTGTGATAGTGGCAATTCAGGAACTCAAAAATACCTTTTATATTAGTAGATTACAATTTAGTAGTAGTTTAAAGTAAATTGCCAGCAAAGTTAACAATTATATTTCATTTAAAGAACATAAAATTATAAAATTTTCTCATATTGAGGAAGACAAAACACTCACAATTAGGTGATATTACTATAGACTGTCCTTCTCCTCGCAGAATGAGTACAGGTAGATTTAGCAACTACTTCAACTATCCAACTGGAGCACACAGGACTTTTCCCTGTGTATCCACACAGGCTTTGGCTCCAGACGCTCTGCAGAGCAATGCTTCAGCCCTAGCTCAGAGAAAACTTCCCCATCCTCTCCTGGGTCAAAACAAGGGCAATTCCAAGCTGACATAAATCAAAACATAACCAGGCCATCAGGGATAGAGGTCATTGGGGCCTGTAGGACACACTCTCCCAGAGTTCTTTATTATTCACTTAATAAATATCTTGTTTTCTTTATTGAATTTGTCATTACAAAATATTGGGTTTCTACAAACTAAAGTGTAATATACACAGAAAGGGGAAAAGGCTCATTAATTGACATTCCTTTAACGCAGATGCTGGGACAGTCCAAGCTGAAGATGAATTGAATTGCCTACAGAAATCTTTGCTCAGCTACAGAAAAAGATGTTAAACCAATTAGAAGCATGAATAAAGACTCATAAATTTATAAAATGTTAGATTGTACAAATACCTTAGTCCAACTGTCTGTTTTGTTTTGTTGGCAAGGAAAAAATGGAAACACAATAAATATTACTACTTGTTAAATTTCTCATAGCTAATTAGTAGCAGAGACAAGACTCAATTAGTAGTGATAGGGGACTCATTCAAACTGCAAACAGCTGAACAGGGTATATAAACAACTTCCTTATGGCTTTTTAAACTATCACTTACAAGAACAAAGTCTGTGAGATCCAGGCGTGGTGGCTCACGCCTGTAACCCCAGCACTCGGGAGGCCTTGGCAGGATGATTGCCGTGAGTTTGAGGCCAGCCTGCGCTGCATAGTGAGTTCAAAGTTAGCTTAAACTACACAGCGAAACACTGTCTCAAAAAAAAAAAAATCTGTAGTTGGGTACTTGGGTGACGGATCATCCTTTTAAAACATCCCTAAGGAGGTAAGGTTACAAAGGGTTTTGCCCCTGAGCTCTAATTTTCCTGATCAAATCTCTGACCTGATGATTCACCTGTCTTTTTGATGCCCAGGGTCAGTCTCAGTCCAGTTTCTGATTATGTAACTACTATATTCTTGAAGAATTCTTCAAGGTCCTGTGTATTACTGGGAAGAATTCATGGTGAAATCTGTATATCATGTCACATGAAATTGTGTTTACTTTTTAATGGTGGGCCCTGTACATGTGACGCTGAAGACTTATTGAATTGACTTTTGGGGTTTTTTGTTTGTTTGTTTGTGTCTTTTTGAGACAGGGTCTCGTTATGCTGTTCATGCTGGCCTTGAGCTCACTTTGTAGCCCAGACTGATCTCGAACTTTCAATGACCCTCCTGCCTCAGCCTCCTAAGTGCTGGGATTGCAGGCATGTGCCACCAAGCTCGGCTTGAATTGGCTTGTTATTAGATGGATTTTATTTTTATTCCTGGGAATGTAAACAATCATGTCACCAGCAAATAGAAATAGTTTTATTTCTTCCTTTCCAGTCTGCATACCCTTTATTTCTTTTTCTTGATTTGTTGCATGACTAGAATTTCCAGTACCCTGTTGAATTATAGTGGCTTTTTTCCCAGTCTTGGGAGAAGGTATTCAGTGATGTTAACTGCAGAATTTTTATAGCTGATCTTTACTAAGTTGAGATAATTCTCCTCTATCCGTAACTTTCTGAATGAATTTAATTTTTAAATTTTGACTCTTGATTAAAACTGTATCACATGCCACTCCACTACCAAGAAGGCTAGAAAATGATTATTACATTTCCAGAGTATAAACACAGATGTTTATTGTGGTGAATGTTAGATGAGCCAGCTCAAAATTTTTGCCACCCTAAGGGTGATGGGAGGTAAGGAATCACAGGTGACTTCCAGGTTTCTAACCTAAGGGTTGTATTAAAGTTTACTGCCAGGCATGGTGCTTCAGGCCTATAATCCCAACACTCAGGAGGCTGACACAGGAGGATCACCACAAGTTGGAGGCCAGCCTGGGCTACACTGTCAGTTCAAATCCACCCTGAAGTACATAGCAAGATCTTGTCTCAAAAATAAAATAAAACAAAACAAAACAAAATAAAGTTTATTTGGATAAAAGAGAAAGATTTTTAGTTCAACTTAGCTCAAAAAGCAGTTCAATTTTATACATGTTAAGATAATGTTTGTGAAACATCTAGAATGTCAATCAGAAAATTTGATATTTGAAGCTGGAATTTAGAAAACAGATTATTGTAGAGGTAATAATCAGGAATGTCCGGGATTCTGGGTATTGATCGTATTTAAAGCCATAAAACATATAGGAACACCTAGAAAGGAGGAATTAGTAGGACATGGCCTTGAGGAATGCTGATATTTAAATGCTACTTGGAGAGTGAGCTTGCAAAATAGATTGAGTAGTTTAAAAGATAAAATACAAAACCAAAATAGAGTTATCAAAGAAACCAAGGGGGGATATGTGTCATGGAAAAGGTGTTCAATAGAACAGAATACCGGTGTGAAGTTAAAATAAGATGACAGAAAATTTTCTACCGATGAAGACCAGCAGCAGAGACAGCAGAACTGATCTATAGTGCCCAGTACAAGCAGGCATCGTAAGGTGGTGGCCAGCAGCAGCAGAGACCCAGCACCTAGTAGAGTTGGCGGTGTCAACTGCTGGTATCCAACATTACCTGTATCATCTGTGACATCAGGACTGCTAGCAGAGCTGCACTTTGCCAATGCATGATTTCCATCTGAATCCAACTAAAGAATCCTAGGCTGATTGGCAACATTTCAGTTGTTAAAACTGATTTCAGAAGCAAGAAAAAATAATAGAACTCTCCCCACACACACCCTACCAACTACAAAAAGCCTGCAAATAAACAGATAAAGACATGCATGAGAAGAGCTGGGAGTAGTGGTGCACACCTGTAATCCCAGTACTTGGGAGGCTGAGGCAGGAGGACCATGGCGAGTTTGAGACCAGCCTGGGCTACAAAGTGAGCTCAAGCCCAGCCTGAACTGCATAGTGAGACCCTGTCTCAAAAAGACAAAAAAGGACGTGTGGAGGGGCAGCCAGAGAGGGTGCACTGAGTCCCCGGAGCCTGGCTTCCAGTGAGCAGCGGTGAACGGGACAGGTGCTGTGGGCCGGATCACAGAAGATCTCATTAGATGGAACGCTGAACACAATGACTGTGTAATTTTTTTCCTGGAGGAACTTTCCTTGCATCAGCAAGGAATGGAAAGACTAGAACATATTGACAAATGGTGCTGGGATTTTAAAATTCTCTATCTTCAAAATAACTTTATTGGAAACATTGAAAATGTAAGTGAACTCAAGAAACTTGAATATTTGAATTTAGATCTAAACAACACTGAAAGTGTTGAACATTTGGAAGGCTGTGAAATGCTGACAAAACTTGATTTGACCATGAATTTCACTGGAGAGCAGAGCAGCATTAAAACCTTGACACACGATATCCATCTGAAGGAGCTCTTTCTCACGGGAAACCCATGCGCCGCTTCAGTGGCTACAGGCACTTTGTGTTGGCCACACTCCAGCAGTCAGCGTGGCTGGATGGTAAAGAAAAGATCGTTCAGAAAGGATTCAGGCACTGCAGAGCTATCCAGTAGCTGAAGAGCAAATCAGAGAGCAGGAAGAAGCTTACCACCTCAGAAGAGCCAGAGAGAAAGAGG
Organism: Chinchilla lanigera; assembly: GCF_000276665.1. NCBI lineage: Eukaryota > Metazoa > Chordata > Mammalia > Rodentia > Chinchillidae > Chinchilla > Chinchilla lanigera. The sequence continues at coordinate 18,117,029 of NW_004955435.1, read as the reverse complement.
AGGCTCTGAGGAAGCTTGCGGAAGAGTGTAAAAATGCAGACAAGCAGAAGAGGAACAACCCCGGCTTCCGTGGGAGTCCCTCCGCAGACATCCGTGTGGCACTCTCACCTTCTTCAGAGAGCAAAGACCACATCCAGGCACCAGCAATACAGGAAGAAGCACACAACACAAAGAAATTAACTGGAAGTGAAGATGACCTGGAATTCTGGTTTTGTTTTTTTCCTGTACTGGGAATCCAACTCATGACATTGTACTTGCCAGGCAGGTGCTGTGTCGCTGAGCTAAATCCCCAGCCCCTGGCCTGGAAGTCTAGAACAAGCCCTCTTTGTTTACTCTTGAATCTAGATAGGAAACTCTTAGACATATGGAAAAGCATTGGAAAGAACAAGAAAAATTACATGAAAGGAAGAAGGAAGTGAAGCCCCACGGACTTTGGTCACTGAATTGGGCAAGACCCTGAATGTCAATGAGCCCAAGCTTGACTTCCTTTTGAAAGATGATGAAAACCATAACCAGATCATCTTGGACCTGGCTGTCTACAGGTATATGGATACATCTTTAACTGAAGTGGATATGCAGCCCATGTATGTACCAGTAATAGTGAAAGGAAAGCCCTTTCAGCTCGTCCTTCCTGCAGAAGTTAAGCCTGACAGCAGCTCTGCTAAAAGACTGCAGAGGACAGGACATCTGGTGATTTACATGCCCAAGGTAAAAGAAGTAATCACAGCTAGCAGACAAACAACCAAGTTTATGAAGACCCCCTCAGATGGCAGCAAAAGCAGACACCAACCAGAAAGCAACTTGGGAAACTAGAAGTAGATCCTAGCAAGTATTCATTCCCCAATGTGACATCCATAGTTCAAGAGAAGAAACACACATCCAGAAGACTGGGATCTGAACCCCAAATTGCACCAAATGAGGAAGACCTGACTTTGAAGATACCACATCTCGGCCTTTTGGCTAAGATCAAATGCAGACTTTGAGGATAACCCTGAAGTTCCTCCACTGATGTGAAACATGAGGCTACAGTGTTGCTGGCTGTGACCTGCTGCTCAATGCAGAGAGTAGGTGTATGACATTTATAGGATAAACAGCTTCGTCATTGTTACGACTGTAATGCTTTAACTCCTAGTTTGTATAGTAATATTCCTAAGTGATTTTAAAATTAAAACGCATAATTTAAAAAAAAAAGACAAAAAAAAATGACATGCATGAGCTGCCAGCTGAGTGCCCTGGGCTGCTTCTCTGTGGTCCCCTGGGACTACTATGATTTCAAGGTGAATATTTTTGCTCTGACTCACATCCATATGCAAAGCTGTAGGGAACCTCTTTGGTCTCTCGTTGTACCCCAGAGAGAAACAGCGGTGGGTATGAGGAAAATAAGGACAAGAGACAAGAGCTGGTCAGGTGGAGTTACCTCTTACCTAATGGGCAAGAGCACTGACTTCAACAGTAGAGGCGTTTATTTTATACTCTTACAAAGTCAGTATCAGGAGAGATAATGTTGCCTAGTGACTAAGGACTGTAACTGTCCTGGCAGGATGCTTTTTTCAATACTGAGGTAGCTTGACTGCCTGAGGCACTCTGGCTTTGTCCTGCCCTCACCAATATTCAGCTCCAGCGGCTCCCAACACAAATAAAGGGGGAAATATAAAGGTGTGCCAGCAACACCTGAGCCTTTATCATGAACAAAAAAAGCCCATGATGAGAGCAGGTAGAGCCAGACTTGGCTAAGATACAAAAAAAAAAAAAAAAACTCCAGAGCTCTTTTCTGAGGCCTTATGCCTGTGTATAAGGGTCACCACTGTAGAATCAGTACTGTGACCCGAAGGGTGAGTACATGCTTCAGTGGGTGTAAGCTCAGAAAGGTAGGCTGCTGGGACTGTTATGGCTCATGACGTAGTCTGTTTAATAATACATGGAGGGCGGGGAGCGCCAGCCTTCTGGCTGGCTAGCTTCTGGCCTGCTGGCTCCCGGAGGGTGGGCCCCCAGCGAACGGGGAGCCTCGGGCGGGAAGCGCCAGTTTTTTTGGGTCTTTGGACCGGCAACTCACTCCCGGCCTCGTGGTTCCCTGGAAGGAGGGCTTCCGGCGCACAGGGAGCTGCGGGTGGGGAGCGCCAACCTTCTGGGTGGCTAGCTTCCTGCCTGCTGGCTCCC
>NW_004955435.1:18096402-18113292 GCF_000276665.1 Chinchilla lanigera | reverse complement strand
AAAAAAAATACATGGAAATTGTGACTTTGCATACCTAGGTCTAGCTGTGCCACAAAGTATTAGAAAAGTAACTAATCAAATACAAGTTACAGTACATTTCTCAGTTATTTCATTACATTCTCTATCTTTGGACACATTAAAGATGGACTAAATAATTAAAGTTTTTTAAAAAATCATCTGAAAAAATCTAAATATTTTTATTACCTTGGTTTAAGAATAGCTTTTCTCAACCTAACAAGGGTATACATTTATTAAAAACATGATGATTATCTGCAAATTTTGATAGTTACCTTTACTATCCAAATTATCTGAACATAGAACATACACAAAATTTAAGAAAAATTTTCCAAGAAGATCTAACTCCCAGATTTTTTTTTTCCAAACCCAGGGCCTTATGCACGCAAGGCAAGAATTCTATCATTGAGCCACATCCCCGGCCCCTCCATTAGACTTTTTTATATCTCATTCATCAGAACTACAGTGCATGACAAGTCCACCTTGAACAAGGAAAATGTTGGGAAAGTGACAGTTTAATTTTTCTAGCCTCTACTGTAAAAGTGAACAAAGGAAAAATGAATTGAGATTACCTAGTCTGAGTAATCAAAAATGCCTGTCCTCACAACCCTGACAATAAGATTTTTAATGGTGTAGAGTAAAACTAGATTATCGGCAACTGAGGAGTAAATGGGAGATGAACTAGTGCAGTACAATGAGTGGAAATGCTTTCCATCCATTTGCCTACAAGCTCAGCTATAGTGATGCACAGAAGTGAGATGGCATCTAGATTGGCAGTTTTACTTTGTTTTAATTTTTTAACATGAAGCAGAGGCCTTGTTTGAAAGGTACTGGGAACAGCATCATATTCAGAGGGAGAGATGAATGAAGCAGGGAGGCAAAGGAATGAAGAAGAAGACTCCAACAGCTCACGCCTGTAGATTTCAGCCTACATGCGATGTTCCCTGCCTGACTACCTGCCTGTGGACTTTCTTTTTTGTTTTTTTTTGGTTTTTCTCTGGTACCAGGAATCGAACTCACGACCTTGCCCTTGCCAGGCAGGTGCTGTGCCGCTGAGCTAAATCCCCAGCCTTATCCCTGTGGACTTTGGATTTGCTCAGCAAGCCTCCACAACTGTCTAAACCAATCCCTTGAACCCCAGATCTGTTTCTGTAGAGAGTTGGAATGAGATGCATGTAACTGGCTTTCATTATTTGTATGAGTCCACAGCACTGATTCGAAGGGTGTAGGGGAAATATAATGTGTGGATAAGTAAACACCAAACCTCATTCATTTTAATACACTTTATTGTGACAAAAAATTGTCAGATCCCCTCCCCCATCCAGTTTGTCACTGGCCAAAAGAATGCCTAAGCTTTTTTTTGAGGGCAATATACTAATAATGAACATCTTAATGATTCAAGTAAGCAGATACTATTATTTGCCTTAGGTTATTGACTGGAAAACTCATGGATGTCATTCAAACTCCAGGCAGCCTAGAAAGAATACTATTCCCTCTAGGCAATGTTTACTTCCTACTGTATCATAAGAACAAAAGTGACCAAGAGACCGAACCATGTAACAGCTGAAAAGTCCTTAGACACACTGTTAGTAAGGAATTAAATTTTTTAGATTTCTTTGTGTGTGTCTTTTTGAGACAGGGTCTCGGTATGTAGAATTTCTGTAATAAGATGGAAATTTCTACTTGGTTCTTTTGTCATTTAAAAGCTAAAGTCGTCAGGCGTGGTGATGCTCATCAGTAATTCCAGCACTCAGAGGGCTGAGGCAGGAGGGTTGCTGTTAGTTTGAGGCCAGCCTGAGCAACTTAGTGAGTTCAAGCCCAATTTGAAGTACATAATGAGACCCTGACTAAAAAAAAAAAAAAACAACAACAACAACTAAGTAAAGCTAGTGTAGCTCAATATAGACTGCTTCCATAGCACACCCTAGGCCTCCAGCTCCATCCCAGTACTGGAAAAAAAGGCAGGCCCTCACCCATTCATTTATGCTTAACTGACTTTCAATGAATGTTCCAAGACTATTCACTGGAGAAAAAAAAGATGCAAGGGCAACTAAATATCCACATGCAAGAGAACCTCACACCATATTTAAAACATTAAATTAGAGTGTGTCAATGGCCTAAATATAGGAGCTACAGTGATAAACTCTTAAAAGAAAAAAAAGGTAAATCTTCATGCATTTGGAAATGGTTTCTTATGTATGACACTAAAAGCATAAGTAACAAAAAAATTTAGATGAATTGAGCTTCATCAAAATTTAAAGTTTTTGTATCAAAGAATATCACTAAGAAAATGAAAAGAAAATATAAAGAGTGAGAAAAAGCTGTTGTGGTGGTACATGCCTACAATCCCAGCATTCAGGAGGCTGAGGCAGGAGGATCACTGGGAGTTTGAGACCAGCCTGGACTACACAGTGTGTTCAAGGCTGGCCTGAACTACATAGCAAGATTGTTATGGTATGTGTCTAGATGTCCCCACAAACCCTCATGCAGCCATGGATGTGGGCTTCTAGAGTTTGTGATTGATTCATGATCCAGTGCTGGGACACCCACCCTGAGGAGGTGTGAGTGGTACACCCACCCTGAGGCAAGTAGCCTGCATACAGTATGAGGGACAGAAAGAGTCTTCTCTCACACCTCCTTTTTTGCTCTTGTTGCTTTTGCTGTTTTCCACCCCCATGAACAGTTCCTCCTGTGCTATGTGCCACCCTGCCTTAGAGCAAGCTGAATATGGACTAAAACTTCCACAAACTGTGAGCTAAATAAACCTTTCCTTCCTTGATTTGGAGTGTGTCTCAGCAAGGAGAGAAAAGTAACCAAGACAAAGATCCTGTCTCAAAAAAACAAAACAAAACAATGAGAGAAAATATTTAGTTTAGTTTTGTTTTGTTTTTTGAAACAGGGTCTCGCTATGCAGTTCAGTCTGGCCTTGAACTCACTTTGTAACCCAGGCTGTTCTCAAACTCCCAACAATCATCCTGCCTCAGCCTCCCCAGTGCTGGGATTACAGGTGTGCACCACTACACCCAGCTCCAAAAATATTTATAATCAGTATATTTAATAAAGCCCTATTATCCAGAATATGTAAAGAACTCCTACAAAAAAGACAAAAAAATCTAACTTTATAATGGGCAAAGGACTTAGACATTTCTCCAAAGAAAACACAAAAATGACAAAAAGTAAATGACGCTCAACATCACTAGCGATTAGAGAAATGCAAATAAGACTATAAGAAGTACTACTTCATACCCATTAAGATGTCTATAATAAAAAAGGAAAAAACAAGTGTTTGCACATGGAAAACTCAGAATCCTAATGTTAGGGTGTTGGGAGCAGCTGAAGCTAGAAAGTAATTACACATGCAGGATGAAGCCAGCCCAAGAACATGGGAGATCCTTGAATCATGTGAACAAGCCACTGTAGCTTGTTAACTGATTGCTGAGCAGAGGCTGAATTTAATCAGTTTCTTGAGGGTATAAATAAATGCTCTACTGTTCTTGAGCAGTTTTCCTTACTCAGGAGAGAAAGGACCTCCACCTGATCCCAGCTTTTTGTCTCTTGTCTATTTTTCCGCATTCTCACTGCAGTTCTTTCCTGGGGTACAGCAAGAATGCAACATTACATTAGAGCACACTTACAGACTAGCAGACCTGTAGGCATATTACAGCAAAAGTTAGAAATCAGTTCATAGCCTGTGACTGTGCTCCTGCTGCCTGTCACATTGTCAGCCTTGACTTGTCTACTCTTTGATAATGCGCTGGGCCAACTTGACTGTGTTCAGCTTGTGTTTTCCTTAGTTAGAAAAATATATTTTGCTTCTAACTGACCCATTTAACTCTACTTGCTCTGCTCATACCTGCTCTCCTCCTTCCCAGAATGTTAAACAATTCCTTTTAAGTAAACCTGCCTGGCAATATATGACATAATTCTTGTATCCATGTAACCAATTATGTAATTGAAAAGTGCCAGCCGATGGCGCAGAAAGTAATAAAACAATAAAATGCCTTTATTGCGGGGCATGGAAAAGACCACAGAGGGGAGGGCTAGAAAGGTGGCGAGTCTTCTGGGGGCTGGGCTGAGAGAACAATGGTAATATATGGCCAGGCTGGAGGCGGGGTTTAGGGGGATAGACCAGCCTACCTGGCTTGTCAGCATTGGGTGGTAGCATGGGAAAATGAAACAGGGCATTACATAAAGGGAGTAGGAAGTCATAATTTGACTGTGGGAAGAAGGGTGGGGCTTAGCACATGGCATCTTCGGGCCAGTGCCATATTGGCCATGACATATGTCTCCAGTAGGTGGCTCCACAGCAACTCTAAAGGAATTATAGAAATGGAAAAAACCTATCAGTAATAACCTGCTATCAGCTTTGTACTTCCTAGCTGCAAACCTTATTAAAACTGAACTCAAACGACTCTGGGCTGGTGATTTGAGCCTCCGGGTTCCCCAGCACGCTAGTGCAATAAAAGTTGCCTTCTAATTCCTCAGTGCAAAGAATCTTCCATTGGGATTGATACTGATTTTTCTGCTACACTCATAATTAGCTGGTAGGAATGTAAAACTGTGGAAAACATTATGGTGGAAAATGGTTCGGTGAGAGCCAGGCGCAATGGCACATGCCTGTAATCCCAGCACTTAGGAGGCAGGAGGATTGCTGAGAGTTCGAGGCCAGCCTGGGCTACAAAGTGAGCTCAATGCCACCTTAAACTGCATGGGGAAACTCTGGCTTTTCATTCTTAATCTGGGTTGAACTGTTTACTCCACTTTAGTAATTAACCATTATCAGCCTCATTAATGAAACAAACTACCTCTCTGTCATTTATAAAATGCTTGTCACACAAAAATTTACACAAAGAATAAGTTCTGGGCAAAGTAACAGCTCTTAAAAGTTACTTCCACTAATTACAGGAGTATTCTACTTATTTTGTTGTTGTTTTCCATTTACTATAAAAAATTCCTAGAGACCTACAGCATTTCTCTTAGAAAAGAGTCTATCTGAATTCTTTTATGCAAGAGTAATTATTTTAACAGTACTTTTTCTTTGCTGATATGAAAAGCTGAACTTTCAACTACTTACTTATATCTGTATAGTAAAAATCATATTCCTATTTAATATTTATTTAATATTTTTTATTTAATAAAGCTACTCAGAGACATTATTTTTTCTAGTTAATTTTTATTAACTAGATCATAAGAGACAGTTTAAGATTTATTTCTTAATTTTTGATATATGTCTTATGAGATGTCACAAGTAAAATTATCGATTTGTGTACCTAAAAACAAAACTAGATTTAAAGAGCCAATTATAAAAGTTTATTTACTGGGCTTGGATGAGAATGCCACAAAATTCTAAGTGATTTAGAAGAACGTGTTTCACTAATGTAATCCTTTCTCTGCAAGAGTTGATGTTTTACAAAATTAAGAATATTAATTTGTAATTTACATTTCTCTAATGACTAATGATGTTGAACATTTTCTCATGTATTTATTTGCCATTTGTATTTCTTTATCCAAGAAGTGTGTATTCATCTCAGATGCCCATTTTTGAATTGGGTCTTTGAGTTTTGGGGTCCTGATTTTTTAAAATTCTTTACACTTTCTAGATAGAAGTCCTTTGTCTGAGGGACAGTTAGCTAAAATTTTTTCCAATTCATGGGTTTTCTTTTTACTCTGCTGGTTATTTCTTTAGATGTGCAAAAACTTTTCATTAAGATGAGATCCTGAACCAGTTAACGTTTAATTGTTTAATCAGTCTTACATTCCTATATCTGGTTATCTGAATAACAACTTTGAAGATAAGAATATGTAATACAATGACCGTTGTTAATTTCCTGTCACCTTGTTTTGAAATTCTGTATCATTTTTATTGTTTTTATGTTGTTTAGTTTATGTGTTTTTATTGTTTTGTTTTTGTTCTTTTCTCTTTAAAATAAAATAATAAATTAAATAAATAAATAAAAATCATTTTAAAAAGAATATTAGCTTTACAGGATAAGGGAAATATTCAAAGACCAAGTATGGTGGCATACACGTATAATCTCAGCATTTGGGAGGCTGAGGAGGATCTTTGGGGAGGATCTTTGTGAATTCGAGACCAGCCTGGGCTACAAAGTGAGCTCAGCGCCAGCCTGAACTGCAAAGTGAGACCCTGTCTCAAAAAGACAAAAAAAAATAAAGATGAAAATAAAGAAAGAAAGATATAAAAATGCTATTCAGAATACATAGAATGAGATGTGTGCTTTAGTAAGATACTAATGACTGATTGCCAAATAAGCATTTCCTTTGAGTTGCATTTCTAATTCACAATCACACCTTGTTTGCTAAAGGGGCCAATCTATAGCTACAGAGCAGGAAATGACTCCAATCTGACTGAAGATCAAATCCATGATCTTTTTCTCATTACTACCCATTAGACCCCTGTTCTCTGTCTCCTTTACTACTACTGTGTTCCCAGTGCCCACCTGGCATGACTTTCAAAGTGCCGAGTATTTCCTGGATTAGCGAATAACCAAATGAATAAGAAAGAATGGATGGCTGCTGTGCTAACCAACTGAGCTACCTCTGGCATTCAAGAATAGTTGGTTAAAGAGTGCATTATTTTCAGCTTTCTAGTTTTGAATTCAAGGCTCTCATTTTGCAGAAGGACAACTGAACACTGCTAATTGAAATTTTGCTTATGCATCCATTAGTGCTTTATCTCAAGGGCTGCAATTGTTTTCGTTCACACTTATCTAACCCACTAACCATATGCACGTTACACACGGAGATCATGTTACTTTTTATCTCCCTGGTGCCTACTACAGTGATTTACATATAAGACATACTTAATTAATAAGTGTTTGTTGAGCCCACAGTTGATATATTTCTTCATCCTTATACTGCTTCTAGTACATTAAGGCACTACAGACTTTTCAGAATAAAAAATGACAGGGATACCTCTACCTATGGAAAATGTTGAGGAGAATGTTTGCTTCTACCTGTTGAAGAATGCAGGGTTATTTCTACCTATTGGCAACTTTAATATTTTTTCTACATCTTAGTGATTATCATTAGTTTAAAAAGAAGTAGCTCCAAAATTTATGGCTTCTAATTAGCTTTAAATAATATTTTATGAAGTGTTTCTAGTTATCTTGCATAGAGCATTCTACATTTAATAAAATCATAGCAGTGGGGGTGGAGCGAAGAGGGAAAAGATCTGAGATGTGTTATGTGCCTGTACCAATCCCCCACAATGAATAAATCATTATGTACTAATAAAAAGATTTTAAAGAACACAAAAACTAACAGAGAAAAATGTATTAGTGAAGTCACCATTAAAGAAATTAAATCTCATGACAATCTCAATTTCAAGGACAGGAAATGTTTCTAAGGTAGTCTAGCTACAATTTTCCTCCCTAGAGAATTTGGAAAATAATACTTCCTAATATTTTTTAACATGAGTCAAAATTTGCTGGGGAAAAAAATGTTATCATTTCCCAAAGTAGCAATGTATATGAGCATCTCTTAAGGGTCTTCACCCAGGACAGAAGGAAGGTAGGAAGGAAGGAAGGAAGGTAGGAAGGAGGGAGGGAGAACAAACTAGCTTAAGTGGCCACATAAATTCCCTTTGTATAAGCTAAAGAACCAAACAATATGAATGAGGGGTCAGGGTTTCATCACTTTTGACCCTCACCCTCATTTCTGGTCTTTTTCATTATGCCCCCTTTTAATCGAACATATTTTGGCATATGATAAAATTATATATGACTTGTCTTAGGCAGCATATATGTCCATCAACAGATGAATGGATAAAGAAAGTTCAGTACTTATACGCAGTGGCATACTACTCTGCCATAAAGAAGGATAAACTTGAGTCATCTGTTGGAAAATGGGTGCACACTGAAATCATAATGCTGAGTAAATAAATCAGACACCGAAGCTTAAATATCACATGGTTTCTCTTATATGAGAAACTAAATATAAAAATAAACTGAAAAATAAAAGAGACAATAGGAAAAAAGAAAGAAAAAAGTAGTAATACAGCATGCCAATGTATATAAAAGTGTACTTTGATTCATTATAGCTGTTAGAAGTGTTTTATATGTTTTTTTTCTGTTTCTGGCTGTTAATCTATGTTTATGATAATTAACTTGATAAAAAAAAAAATCTGATACTAGCAAAAAAAGATGTGCTCTGTACATGTACCAGTTCTCCACAGTGAATGTAATCATGTCTTACAAACATGTAATAACAAAAATAAAAATTCTTTTAAAACATACATATGATTTATGCCAGGTGTGGTAGTGCACACCTGTAACACCAGCACTCAGGAGCCTGAGACAGGAGGATCGCCATGAGTTCAAGGCTGGCCTGAGCCACCTAGCAAGACTGTCTTTAAAACAAATTATATATGTATGTACATACATGTGTATATATATATGATTTATGCAGTGTTCTCGTTTTCTTACCGTATTTTTGGTATTATCAGTCCATTTTATGTAATGGGGCACTCATGGCTCTGCTCAGGCTCTAACTGTAAGGATAAAAATAAAAATCACATTTTTAACATAATGTTTATGACTATTTGGCACTTTACATTACTGTCAGAGTTTTGAATGGGTATTTTCAATTTTATCTCTGGAGGAGGACGTTTACTTTTTCTTGTTTTTTAGATAAATCAAGTAACTCTTTGTTAGTACTTCCTCTGGCTCCTGCTAGAAAAAACATGTATCATTTTGACAAAACACAGAGGTGGTGCTAATAGTTATTAAAAGTGTTAAGGCATTAACCTTTAACAAACTCATTTTCACTCAGCAAACATATTAAAGTATTTTATCAAGCGAGAGTTAAAACTAAAAACTAGAGTGAAAATTGATCCATTTTGTTCAACCTGAAAAGGATAAATGTGATCAGAAAAAGAAAGCATTAAAATAAAGAGATAGCGTGAATGGTTATTTTAGTGTTAATTAACATAATTCTGTCTACTCATAACTGGTAAAACTAAAATATGAGAGAGGACATTGATTTAGAAACATTCAATATAATTGCCATTTAAGCTTCAGCATTTCAAGATTATAGAATTGATTATATCAGGAATTGTTTTATGATACATTACATAAGAAGTCTAGATTCAAGAATTCTCAAATTAGAATATTTTAGATAACAGCCCTCTCAATGACAAATTTAATTCAGATCAGTTTGTAGCCCACAAGAACTTTCTGAATAGAACTCCAATTGCACAAGAAATAGCATCAAGAAGCCAGTCACAGTGCCATGTTCCTGTAATCCTAGCACTTGGGAGGCTGAGACAGGAAGATCACTGTGATTTCCCAAAATGAAATAACATAAAAAATCAACAAATGGGTTTATATCAAATTAAAAGCCTTCTACACATCAAATGAAAACATCAACTGAATGAAGAGATAACATAAAGAAAGGGAAAATTTTGTGTGAGCTATACCTCAGAAAGAGGACTAATATGCAAAGAATATAAAGAACTCAAAAAAATAACCCTCCCAAACATGAAAGACCCAATCAAAAACTGGACAACTAAAATGAATAGACACTTCTTAGAAGAAGCACAAATGGCCACTAAATACATTTAAATTTTTTTCAAAATCTCTATTCATTAGAAAAATGCAAAAACAAAGAAAATTAAGACAACATTGAGATTCCATCTTACTCCAGAAAGGTTGGTTACCATCAAGAAATCAAACAATAGCCAGGCAAAATAATACATTCCTGTAATCCCAGAACTCAGGATGCTGAGGAAGATGGATCGCTAAGAGTTTCACTGCTATGTAGTGAATTTGAGGCCTGCCTGAACTACATAGCAAGATCCAGTCTCAAAACAAAAACAAGAAAAGAAATCAAATAATAACGAATGCTGTCATCTGAGTACGGTGGCTTATGAATATAATCCCAGCACTCAGGAAGCTGAGGCAAGAGAATCACTGTGAGTTTGAGGCCAGCTGGGAAACACAGTGAGTTCAAGACAAGCCTGGACTATAGCAAGACCTTGTCTTAAAAAAAAACCAACAACAACATTAACAATAAACAAGCAAAAAAAAGATAACAAATGCTAGCAAAGCTGTGGAGATATAATCTACTGCAACCACTATGGAAATAGGTGTGGAGATTCCTCAAAAATGGAATAGAAGTTCCATTCAGTGCTTCTGGATATGTTCCCAAAAAAGTTACAGACATCACAGTATGCTTCATGCACACCCATGATTACAGCAGTACAACTCCTCATAGCTAAAGCTTGGAAGCAACATCTATGTCCATCTACAGATGAACGGATAAGGAAAATATGGTATTTATACACAATGGAGTCCTACCCCGCAGTCATGAAGGATAAATTTGAGTCACTTGTAGGAAAATGCATGTACCTTGAGACCATAATGTTAAGTGACATGCTATAAATCAGTCACACAAGCTTAAATCTAACATCATTTCTCTTCTATGAGAAACCCAAACTATAAATAAATTAAATAGCAAAATTAAAAATAGATAACAAAAATTTTCCATTATATCAAATTCATAGAGAAGGCTTATTGTGCTTTTTTTGAGAGAAAATAGTTATAAAACACATCTAATAAATGATTGTATCCAGAATATGCAAGAAATTCTTAAAACTCAACAATAGCAAAACAACCCAATTAAAAATTGAGCAAAAGATATGAATAGACACTTAACAAAACAAGAAAAAAAGATGGAAAATAAGCATATAAAAGGACACTTAAACTGGACATGGTTGTGCACACTTGTAATCCCAGCACTCAAGAGGCTGAGGCAAGAGGATCGTTGTGAGTTTGAGACTGGCCTGGGCTACAAAGTGAGCTCAAGGCCAGTCTGAACTCCAGAGCAAGACCCTGTCTCAAAAAAGCCAAAAAAAAAAGACATTTAGCATCATTTGTGATTAGGGAATACAATTAAAACAACAATGAGATACTACACACCCATTTGAATGCGCTGTCTTTCATATTTCTTCTAAAAAACAGGTTATGTTTGCATCAATGATAAAAATTTCTATATAGAATCTACTTCCTCAGTCTAGTTTGATTAAAAAATATATGTTTTATTATATACATAGTAACTCAAAATCAATTATCACTCTGAAAATTTGCTTTACCCTAAGTTCTGGCTAGATAAAGCATTCCAGAAGGTTTTACTATGAATTGTTGCTATAAAACTGCCACTGGTTCTAGTTTTTTTTAATGAATAGAATATATTCTCACAAATTTCTATACTGTGTCTTAAGAAGAGTAAGTAGGCTTCATAATTATAATCACTGAGGTAGTGTGTGGAATTCTCCATGTGAGCCAGTGAATGTAAGGAGATGTATATATATTGTTAGCATTTGAAATAGTAACTTAGTGAGGCCTGAAGCCTGAGTCTATCCAGAATGGATGTAACCAATTGTGACACCATGTTATAGATAAAGAAGCATTGAAAAATAAACCAAAGAACCATAGTATATTCTACCTTTAAAAAAATGATTCGTCAGCCAGGGATTTAGCTTAGTGACACAGGGCCTGCCTGGCAAGTGTGAGCTTGTGAGTTCAATTCCCAATACCAAAAAAACAAATCATTAGGGAATTAGGGAATACAATTAAAACAACATCTTTTGAACGGCTAAAATACAAAAAAAAAAAACTTGACAATATCAAATATTGCTAAAAATATGGAGTAACAGACACCCTCATTCATTGTTAATGGGAATGCAAAATAGTAAAACTACTCAGAGAGACGGTTTGGCAATTTTCTGAAAGCTAAGTCTTCTCATCCTGGGCAGGAATTGTTCTCTTAGGTATTTGCCAACTGATTTGAAATTATATCCACACAAAAGCCTACACATGCATGTTTATAGCACTCTTAATACTACCTGAAAAAGTCAGTGCAGCCCTGAAAATTAAAAATAGAACTGCATGTAAGTGTTACATCTATTTAGATAAAGTTGTGTCTTGTACCATCCTGACAGTCCTATAGATGTGCACCAGTGGCTGCAAGGGAGTATCCTTTGCTTTGCCTCTTCCAGCTTCTTGCGGCTGATGGCACGCCTTGGCTTGTCCCTCATCTTCAAGGGCAGCATCTTCAAATATCTCTCTGGCTCTTCATATCTCCTTCTCTCTGTGTGCTGCCTTCTGTCTCTCTCTGATAGGACATTGGTGACAGGACGCATAATTTGTAGGATATTTTATAGTATTCACCCAAAGAGTAAAATAAAAAACAGAGTGGGAGCTCTTTCTACACAAGAGAGACCCAGAGAATCCAGCTAAGGGCCTGGATCCCACAACAATGTCCCGCCCAAGTCCAGTTGAACACCTGGAACCCGTGGCAATGTCCTCCATGAGTCTAGCTGGAGGCCTAAAGCCCACAACAGTGTCTCATGCAAGTCTGTATCAAGGATCTGTGCTGGGAAGGCCCAAACGTCAGTGGTGGAAGGTAGAAGTTCTGCACCAGTGGGATGAAGAATCTGTGCCAGCAGGCTGAGGGATCTGCACTGCAGCCAGGAAGCAATGCTCAAGGTTAAGGACCAGAGCTTTCCCCTGAAGAGAACTGCAGCCATCCTCAGAAATTGCAAGAGTCCAAGCTCCTCTGATGATGAGAACAGCTGAGATGCTATCAGGAAAACCAGGGTGACAACCTTCTCCAGGAGAACCAACAGCACACCATCTTCCCCTCCAGTTCTCTTTTTATGCTGTTGGCAACAACCCTCAGGTGGCCTTCCACACCCAGCACCATGCTGATTCAGATCAGCTGGGTGTTTCAAATTCACCATTAGTTAATCCACCACAGACAAAAAGAGAGCTGCTGTGTTTTGCTCACTTGCTGCTTCTTTGCTACCTTCTGGCAACCATGAACTATTTCTCCTCTGTGATGTCCTTCTGTCAAGCCACCCTGCCTTGGAGACAGCCAGCTATGAACTGAAACCTCCATAGACTGTGAGCTACAATAAACCTTTCCTCCTTTTACTTTGGGTGCTGGGTATTTTGCCTCAGCAATGAGAAAAGTAACTCCAGATTCAGAATCTTGATGTATTCTCTCTGAGCGTTGTCCTGCTGAATTTCAAGACTGCTCCTGGGAGAAGCTTGTATTCTCTTTTTTATTTTTATTTTTTTTCCAGTACTGGGAATCAAACTCCCGACCTTGTGCTTGCCAGGCAGGCACTGTGCTGCTGAGCTAAATCCCCAGCCCCGAATCTTGTATTCTCAATGCCCAAGAACTCTGACCAGGAAACTGACCAGATAAGGGTGTCCTATTCTGGTTGGAAACATTAGGAGAATGGGAGTCATTCTTAAACTTTCCATGTTTAGCTGGGTATGGTGGCACATGCCTGTAATTCCAGCACTCGGGAGGCTGAGGCAGGAGGATCACAGAAAATTTGAGGTCAGCCTGGGCTGCATACTGAGTTCAAGACCAGCTTAAATTACATAGTGAGACCCTGTCTCAAAAACCAAGCCAGGCATGGTAGCACATGCCTATAATCCCAGCACTCGGGAGGCTGAGAGAGGAGGATCGTTGCAAGTTGGAGGCCAGCCTGGGCTACAAAGTGAGTTCAAGACCAGCTTGAACTGCATAGTGAGACCCTGCATAGTGAGAATTTGCAACGATCCTCCTCTCTCAGCCTCCCGAGTGCTGGGGTTATAGGCATGTGCTACCATGCCTGGCTTGGTTTTTGAGGCAGCATTAGAGCTTTGTGGGATCTTAACACGCACAACGTGGGGTGGCACATAAAATGCTTTGGAATTTTCATCTGGTTTGACTTGCCACCAGTCATGATCGGTCTTTTTCACCAAGATGTACCACTCTCCCTTGTTTTATCACAGCCTTTCTGATCTTTACTTCATACTCACAGTCATATTCCACTTCAATATACACTCGTCCTGGAACAGTCTTCCTGCTTCTGTTCGCCATCTTTATTCAGTAATATTCACCTCTGAAAAAGGACAGTATGCCATATTTTGGCTCTATGGCTTGCTGCATTAATACAGCTTAGAAAGACATATAAATATCCAGTGTTACATTTAAAATGAGGCCTTGTCGGGGGCAGCTCCCACCTCTGCTAGCACTATGCCCCAGGGCATCTGGCATGGGAAGAGTACTCCCTGGGCAGCCACGGGGGGCGGGGGGGGGGGGTCCCTGCCCTTACTGCAATTTTTAAAGGAGAAAAATATGTATCGTGATATCAGAAAATGTTCACATTGTTTATAAGTTGCATTACAGCTGGGTGTGGTGGCTCACACCTGTAATCCCAGCACTGAGGAGGCTGAGGCAGGAGGATCCTTGCAAGTTCAAGACCAGCCTGGGCTACATAAGTGAGCTCAAGGCCAGCCCAAACTGCATAGTGAGACCCTGTCTCAAAAAGACAAAAAAATAAATAAATAAATAAGTTGCATTACAATCTTCAATCTTTATTAAAAATATATGCAACTTTGTAAATTAATTAATATGAAGTCCTTCTAACAGTGCTTGGCACATACTAAACACTTCATAAACACCAGCTATTATTTCATATATGTGGTGGAAATGCCAGTGATGGCTTTTCTAGATCTATTCTATTAGATTAGATTATTAGATTAAGCGTTAGAGATAGTTATATTTCTTCTATTATACATTTTATTTTTCCATCTCAGGTTATCAGGAGAAATGGGGGTGGGTAGTGGAGGTAGTCAGGATGTAGGCCTCCTGAGTCATGAAAGAGAATAACAATGGATAATAAGGGATTAGGACAAAACAGTGTAACAGGTGGTAAAATTCAGTAGAGTTGGTTACTCTGTGGCTTTGAATGGGCTTAGAAAGACATCTTGAGGTTTTTATAGGAACGGATTATAAAATGCAGCAAGAAAAGAATTAGACAGGGAATTCCATGCAGATTTTCTCTCCTGCCTGAAATGTGTATTTAGCACCTCTTCTTTGCATAATGTAGGTGTCTTGTAGGGTTGTGGTACACTGGA
Source organism: Chinchilla lanigera (assembly GCF_000276665.1). NCBI lineage: Eukaryota > Metazoa > Chordata > Mammalia > Rodentia > Chinchillidae > Chinchilla > Chinchilla lanigera. Next base: position 18,098,341 of record NW_004955435.1, on the reverse strand, counting down.
GTGGTAAAATGCAGGAAAGTACTAACTGTGTGGAATTACAGGGTCTAGTAAAGGAGTGTCAAACTATTGCTTTGACACCAAAATCCTTTAATAATGAGGCACATGGGCCAGCATTATTATCCGTAGAAGGCTTTCTTCCAGAATATAGTTGACTTAGTCTGGCAAAAGTGATCAGGAATAAAAATAACACGGATGCAAAGGGCTTTGATATGATTACCAGAGTCATAATAAATCTGAGGGCCACTGGCAAGCTGATCTCCAGAGGTATCTTTCTGAAAAGCAGCAAGAATGACCAGGGATCATGAGCCTCATGAGAAGGGCCATTTCCAGTATGAGATTAGGGTGTAGCAGAGCTGGCTGGGGAAGTAGGCATGACCTGTTAGTTACAAAGATCCTGGAACATGTACACAGAACAGTTCCCAAAGACCTACACATGGACTTCTCCAGAGAACTTGAGCAGGTTTTAGATAAGATGGCCTAGACCCGACGAAAGCCTGAGGTGTGGGATCCCAGCATCACCTCCCAGGACAAATATGTAAGAATTCTCTCAGTGTTCCTTGAGATTTGGACAGTATGAAAGACATAGATGCCAAGAAGAACTTGCTATCACGGCTTTCTTCATGATATCACACACTGCTTCCTCCAGGGTATTCTTTTATCTTGCTTTTCCTCTTTTACTTGGCCCAAGATCCTCTGCAGATCCAGTTTTCCCTCATTCTTTTTTACTTTTTCAAGTAAACTTTGCCCCTGCTTTTTGCTCATTTCATTCAGTTCTTTGTTTGAGATAAGAAGTACCTGGAGCCTAACTCCAGAGGGAGCGGTGAGCACCCCAGAACCTGGTAACATTTAATTGGTGAGCCACTTTTACAAGGAGCTACCCAATAACATTTTGGCAAAACCAGGTTCTTTCTTGCTGCTTTTTCTGTCTTCCACCTCCATCAACTGTTGTCCCTGTGCCATGTGCCTCCCTGCCTTGGAGTCAACTGATTATGGATTAGAACCTCTACAAACTGTGAACTAAATAAACCTTTCTTACCTTAACTTTGAGCATCAGGTATTTTGTCTCTGCAATGAGAGAAGTAACTAAGACAGAATTTGGTACCAGAAAACTGGTGTCGTTTCTATGACTATAATTGACCATGTGGTTCAGGAGCCTTGGGGAATGGCTTGTGAGAAGTTTGGAAAGGTTTGGAGATGCCAGCTAAAAAAGTGCAGCTGGAACACCTTTGACTGTTCTCTATGAGAGATTCTGGTCAGAGCTCAGAACACCAGAAAGCCAGTAAAGACCAGGCTCAGGAGTTCTCTGCTTGAAAGGACTGCATTTGCTGCTAGCCTCCAGATGATATGTGTTATGGCTTGATAGAAGATCTGTCTGCATTTTGCTCCTGTCCAGAGACTTTGCCTGAGACTGAGATTAAGGGCAGAGGACTAACTACTCTGGTAGAAGAAATTTCAAAGCAGTCTAATGTTGAGACGGTGGCATGGTTACTATTGGCGGCTTTTAACCAGGTCTGTGTTGAGAATCAAGAGCAGATAGCCAGCAGAATGATTTAAAATGTAGTGAATTTGGCCAAAAAGGAAGCTCTAGTAAACCTGTGGGCTGCAAGGATAGAGCAGAGGAGAATTGGATGACAGAGAAGAAACAAGGGAATAGAAAAAATGGCCTGAGGGCATCACAAGAAGCAGCAGGACTCTACCCTTTGCAGGCTCAAAATTGCAAAAGTGAAGGACTTTGCTTTGAGAAGAAAGCTCCAGAGCACCATGTTCTAGAATGGAAGCAGTATAGAGAATTTGTTCCTCAGAATTAGATTCACAATGTCCAGTGATCCAGGTACTCAATGCCTACAGCCAAGAGAGAGCAAAGCCAACTACTGCTCCAGCTGGCAGCAGGCTTTGGCATCATCCATGTAGTGCTGGTTTTAGGTGCATGCAGAATGCA
>NW_004955435.1:18092071-18095352 GCF_000276665.1 Chinchilla lanigera | reverse complement strand
TTGAGAAGTTTAGAAGTTTCAGTGATTCAGCAAGGGGCAGGGTCCTTACTTTGCAAAACATCCTCAGCTTGTGGAAGAGGGCATGGAAATGCTGTGGGCAGATAGCTGGAATACAATATAATGGGGGGAAAGAGGCTTGCTTCTCCACCCTCCTTTTGCTCTTGCTGCTTTGCTGTCTTCTGCCACCTTGAACAGTTGCCCCCCCACCATGCCACCCTGCCTTGGAGCCACCTGATTATGGACTGACACCTCCACAAACTATGAGTTAAATAAGCCTTTCCTTCTTTAATTTTGAGTGTCACGTATTTTGTCCTAGCAATGAGAGAAAATAACTGAGACACTTCCCTTAAAAAAAAAAATCTTGACAAAACCAGGAGATTCTGACAATATTTCCACTGTCAAAATTCAAGGTGAAAACAAAAGCCATCTAGTATATATAGTCCACTGAGGGTTGAACAGCTACCTAATTACTGATGAAGACACTTTCTCAAAAAGTTTCTAATGTCTTTGCCATGCCTGGAGACAAATTTGCATTCACCAGTTCTGGTTATATTCATAAAATTCAAGCAAAAAGTTAAGTAAATCTGTTTATTTTATGTGGTGCAAATTTTCTCATTTTTGTCTGAGTTGTTTCAAGCCAAGGCAGTTAGCTATCATTGGTGTCTAAGACTACCAGACTCACAAAATAGTCTTGATAATGTTGTCTTATCATTCCCAGTCTCACAGTTTGCCTCAATACATAGTAGCTTCCTCATGAAGTTTTTATATACTTTCCAGGCTCCGCGCCTGGAAGCAGCTGTTTGTGTGTCAGAGGCAAGGATTGTTTTTCTCTACTTATAACAGCAATGGGACTGGCTGGTTTCATCTGATTCTGGAACAGATTTCTGCATGACTGGCAAGGATACCTGGATTAGTCATGACAGAAAATTGGGGCAGGCCTATGCCTAACCTCAGAAAAATGAAAGCTGATTCATGCCTCTGAAAAATTTGGGCTAATTAAAATTGTCAGACCCCAGGAAAATTATGATAGATATGATGTCTGACCCTGAATGGAGGACCTGGAAGGAGCCTATCAAAAAAGTACACAAGGGAAATTTAAAAGATGCCCACTACATTTTATAAGATTATGGCTAATTCAAAGTCTATACCTAAATATCAATTAGGGTGGATTTTATAAAATTGGAACCTTTTTTTTGTCTTTTTGAGACAGGGTCTCACTATGCAGTTCAGGCTGGTCTTGAACTCACTTTATAGTCCAGGCTGGTCTCGAACTCACAGCGATCCTCCTGCCTCAGCCTCCTGAGTGCTGGGATTACAGGCATATGCCACCACACCCAGCTGGCACCATTTTTTAAAAAGGTTAATATTTTTCTGTATATTTCTAAATGTAAATTAAAGAGTAAAAAGACAAGGCCCAAGTGGGATGTGATGACATACATGTGTAACCCCACCCTGATGGAGCTGAGGCAGGAGGATCACCATGAATTCAAGGCCAGCCAGGGGTAGGTAGTGAGGGCAAGGCCAGACTAAACTGTACAGCAAGACCCTACCTCCAACAAACAAGAAGACAAGGCTGTAAACTTGGTTTCATAGTGAGGGGAAATGATCAAAGATTCCAGCTAGCAAACTGCAACTCTTCTCTCCTGACTCTTCTTGACTTAACTCTGGTGTTAACTCGCAGAAGAAAAAGTACTTAGAGTAGCCTGGAGTATTAGGAAATATACTGTTATGATTTACATAAGAATAAGAAGCACTAATTAATGCCACTAGGGAGAAATCTAACTGACTAGTTCATTTATACTAATAAATCTAAAATTAAGACAGGATTATTGTTATACTTCAGTATGGCCAATGTATCTAAAAGTGAACTCTGACTTAATGTAATCCATGTTCTATGTTTTCCTACCTATACATCTTCCTGCTGAACTGTTTTAATAATTGGCTAAAATGCCTGAGCTGCTTCATTTAAAAAAAATTGGCAAACAGTGCTGGAAAAATTGGCTATAGACATGCAGAAGAGATTGAAGTTAGACTCATACCTTTCACTATGTACTAAACTAAAATCAAAATGGGTCAAGGATCTAAACATTACAATAGAGACACTTAACCTGTTGAAAGATAGGATAGGTAAAACTCTGGTAGTCATAGGTGTAGGCAAGCACTTTCTGAACAGAACCCCAATTGCACAAGAAATAGCATCAAGAGTCAACAAATGGGATTATATCAAATTTTAAATCTTCACAGCAAAGGAAATGACCAACAGAGTAAAGACAAAAACCTACAAATTGGAAAAAAATTTCCAACTACATTATGGAGAGATTACTAATATCTAGAATATGATGGACTCAAAAAAAATTAGACCCCCCCATGAAAGACCCAATCAAAAATGGGCAACTGAAATGAACAGACACGTCTCATAAGAAGAAACACAAATGGCCAATCCACACATGAAAATGTGCTCGACACTGCTGGCAAGAGAGAGAAGCAAATTAAAACAACGCTGACATTCCAGCTCACTCCAGAAAGAATGACTACTATCAAGAAATCAAATAATAACAAATGATGGTGAAGCTGTAGTGAAAATGTGGTGAGGCTGTGTTAAGACATTGTTGGTGGGAATGTAAATTAGTACAACTTAAATGGCACTTAAAAGCAATCCCCCTGGAACCCCTCCTCCTCCCCTGTAGCTATAACTTCTTGTTCTGGTACAGATGATGGGCAACTACATCCTGTAAACTCTGTTTAGTCGTCTTGTTCTCGCAGGATTCATAAGGCTCTGTCTTCTTTTACAGCTGTTATTAATTGCTCTGTCTTGCTTTTGTACCCTCACTTGCCCCACCCTACCCCCAGTTTCTAAAGACCAACCCCCTCAGCCAGATGTATAAAACTTAAACTTTTATTCTAACACCCAGCACCTTGGACACAAGTTCAGCTGGGTCAATATGCATCTAAAATCCTGAAAATAAATATTCCTTTCCCCCCATTTGTCTCTCTGATCTCTTGGATTCTGCAGCACAACCACTGAGGAAATCCTTAAAGAGAGTCCTCAAAAAAAATTAAAACTAGAAATTCTGTTAAACCTAGCTATTTCCCTACTAGGTACCTTCCTGAAAGGCTTAAAGACATCATAGTGCAGTGATACGTGCACACCAGTGTTTATAGTCACAATTCATAATAGCTAAATTTTGGAAACAGCCTATGTGTCCGTCAACAGATGAGTGGATAAAGAAAATGTGGTATTTATACACATAGAAATACTACTCTAATATAAAGGATAAATT
>NW_004955435.1:18086409-18091142 GCF_000276665.1 Chinchilla lanigera | reverse complement strand
TGAGTTAAATTTCTAATACATAATTCTATATTTTAAAAGAAATATAAAAATTCCCCTAAGCCCTGGGTATAGTGGTACATGGCTGTAATTCCAGCACGTACAAGTATGAGGCAGGGGGATCACTGTGAGTCCAAAGCCAGCCTGGGCTACATAGTGAGTTCAAGTTCAGCCTGAACTACATATACAATGAGATCCGAAAGCACCCTACCCCCTGTAAAAATGCCCCTAAGTGGGAATGAATCCCTTGGGCCTGAGAAACTACTGGATAAAACTCTGGCTGAAAAAAGCCACTGCTTGAGCCAATTTGCTTCAGTTTCCTCCATTAATGACTGCTCCAAGCCTTACTGTGCCCTACCCAAAAAAGTTATGAAAAAGTTATTATTATTATATATCATTAAATTGCCTATAATTTAAGTTTGTTAAAGAGTCTTCTGTGTGTAAAGCAATAAGGTTTTCTTTCTTTCTTTCTTTTGATACTGTGTCCTCTTATGTAGTTCAGGCTAGGCTGGAACTCATGGTGATCCTCTTGCCTCAACCTCCAGGTGCAAGTATTAGTCATGTGCTACCATTTCTGGTTTGCTCTAGTTACTTTTAGTTTGCATTTTTCTTGAAAACTTCATAACCGCAATCTGTTAACATTCTGCAGAAATATGGCTTCTAAAAGACAACCTAAAGAGCATGTTATTATGGTAGGCCTTCACCTACAGGACAGGTAGAATATGACACTGATTCCTCAGATCGACCATGATTAATAAGAGCGAGCTGTTCTTTGGTCACACTTATGTGTCAAAGCACTCTGATATCTGATATTTGATACCTAATTCTAATAAAGAATTATAATGGTTAGGATTAATATCCATTGCTTTCATTTCAAAACAGCTACCACTGACCTTCTATGTTCAACAACAGAGGCTTGATGACCAAAGTTTAAGAAGATAACAGGGCTAAGAAGACAGCCAGTATTTTGGCCTTTGTCCTCTAAGGTTGTCCAGGACTTCTAGAAAGAGCCCTACAACTCCCAGCTTCCTGAGAAGCAGGATTGTTGGATCTTGGAGTGTAGGAGTCTACCAATACGTATTTTGCAAAAAGGAAGGTCACTAAAAAAGGAAATGTGCCCATGCTTTCAAGGAAAGCCATGTGGTCAAGCAAGGCCATGAACCACCTTGGCAAATGATACAAGAAAAACTTAGAGGAGCTATGCAGCTCTTCACGCAGGCCCAAAATAACCCCTGAGTAGCCTTAACTGACCTTGACAAATATATAATGATGATTGATTGATTAGCTGATAGATTGATAAGTTTTGATGAACACAGGTCTTATTTTTGCTTGCTTTTTAAAATCTCAGCAGGAAAAAATAAAAAAAATTTAAACCCAGCAGGAAAATATAACCAAAAAAATGGAATAATTGGGCAACCCATTCAAGACCCCTCCAGTTTATCAGGGGCTATTCTTCATCCCATTTCTAATCCCATTCCTATTCCCCATTCCTTTTCCCCCATAAATTTTCCTACTCTTAAAAGAGTGGAGTAATTAATAGTAATATAAAAACAGAACTCGGCTAGATATAAGGGCTACAACACTGCATCAGATGTTACCGGTAGCCTCCAGTTCTACCTAAAACATTTTAACTGCAGCCACAAGTATCAGGATTGCCAGTCCTATTAGTACTTCCAAAAATGTGTCTTTTAGCCTTAGTATATTGACATTAGGTTATTTTAATGCATTTCAAGTGTTCCTCAGTTAGGAGGGGAGGGTAAGGGGATGCAGAAAGAATTAAGATGTGTTATGTACATGCACCTACTCCCCACAATGAATGTAATCATTATATACACTGCAAACATGTACAATAAAAATTAAAATTTACAATAAAAAATCCTTAAAAATACCCCTTAGATAAAGATTTGGCTTCTTGTATAGGTATGCTTATGGGATAAAAATGTCAATATAAATATATAACTATGCTGGCAGTTGGGTATGGAGGCTCATGTCAGATTATCCCAGCACTCTGAAGGCTGAGGCAGGAGGATTGCCATGAGTTCAAGGTCAGCCTAGGCTACATAGTGAGTTCAAGGCCAGCCTGAACTAAATAGCAAGACCCTGTCTCAAGAATTTAAAAAATTTAAAAATAGAAGATAAAAGGCTTAAGATGGGTGTGGTGCATGCCTATAACCTTGGCACTCAGAAGGCTGAGGCAGGGGATTGCTGCCAGTTCAAGGCCAGCCTGAACTACATACAGTATTGAGACCCTGTCTCAAAAAACCAAAAATAAAACCAAAAAAATGACATGTCAAATACTACCTAATTTTGTCTAACTTATACAACTTTTTGAGTAACTATTTACTAATATTCTACTTTTCATTTTTGATCCCTGCTTGTTTAATGTGGTTATAAAATAAAGCTTCAATGTCAATGACTTGCTAATGTCCTTCTCCTCTTTCCAGACTATCAGAGGATGATGATTCACCAAACAACAAAATCCATTTTCTGAATGTGAGGGTCATCTAGCTGTGACATCAGTCACCCCACTGATTTCTAGGGTTAATTTGTTTCTCCCAAAAATTATGCACTTGGTCAAAGCGGATAACCATCCCTGATACAGGAAGACCATTTCCTCTGTCAAGGGAATACAAGTAGCTGTGCTGCCCTGTTAGACTCTCTGAACAAGCTCTCAAAATCCCTATTCCTCTGCCTTCTTTAGATTAGTGTGAGATTTTTTGTTTCCTGGCTAGGCAGCATCAACATCTCTGCCCCAACCCCAGCCTGAAGCAGCCATAAGAATTTGAACCTTTTGGGGTGGGGATTTAGCTCAGTGGCACAGCGCCTGCCTGGCAAGCACAAGGTCATGAGTTCAATTCCTGGTACCAAAAAAAAAAAAAAAAAACAAAAAAAAATAATAATTTGGACCTTTGGCCCTTCTGCATCCCTTGAGAATAAAAGATCAAAGTCTCAGGAAAGGAAACAAGGTAGCATAAAAGAAATAAGTACAGGTAGAAAGACTAGGAAAATCATAATTTAAATTTTGTATTTTGAAGAAAACTGCATCTTAGGACACAAGGTTTCCCAAGGTTATCCATATTAGTATTCCCTAGGTTTGTTCATGCTTCTTTTTGTTCCAGCGACACCCAAAGTCTCCTAAAGATGTTATAATTCCATAAATCAGAATAATTGATAAAGGGCAGGAAACTGATTGTAAGTGATCTGGTTTTTGGGGGGCGGTTTCTGGTACCAGGAATCTAACTCACAACCTTGAGCTTGCCAGGCAGGCACTGTGCTGCTGAGCTAAACCCCCAGCCCCCTCAAAGAATGTTTTTGAGCAAAACATCTGTTATGGCTTATGTCTAGATATCCCCCCAATACCTCATACAGCCATAGGTAGGGCTTTTCAGAGGTGGCTGGGTCTACGGTGTGTGAATGTGGATTAAGGGTGTGATCCTGATGATACAGCAAGTGAGTTCATCGAGAAAGACACTCACAAGAAAACCAAAAGAGCAGGAATGAACAAAGCTTTATTGAGCTGGCTGATGGACAGTCTCTAACCAGGAGCCAGGGAAGATGTCCACCCTAATCTGGGTCTCACCTTCAGTTTAAGTACATTTTAGGTTTCCATCGTAACCATTACCTCATTTTTGGGACTTGTACAAGAATGTCACACAATAATCATAAAGTTTACTTCTCCCAGAAGGTCAGACAGCCAAATTCCAAATGACCATTGCAGTTTAACTTTTATCCTACTTCCCCATCTGTCCTGTTTGTCCTGTTCCCGCTTTATGACTGCTCTAAGTGAGCTGATAACTAATCAAGGTGAGTGGGGGTCAACTACAGCTGAAGTGATACTTTAAGTGACTTCTCTTAATATGGAGTTAAAAACAGAAACTGGAGTTTCTCTTGCCCTATCACTGGGATTGAGGGTGAGTGGTAATAAATCAGTCCACTGATTGGAATTAGCATAGATTTGAATGTGGCTGAATGGATTTAGTGAAGACAGAAGCCCCATTCTGCACGTGGGTAGCTATCCCAGTGTGTAACCATGGTGGCACAGAGGACGAATGGTTACTTGGAGATGAGTTTTAGGCCAATCACAGAGAGGCCCAGAGGGTCTATCTCAACAGAGACCACCCAGCATTAGGGAGTATATGAGAAGCCCTGAAGCCAAGAACTCTCTAGTTTTTATTTAGAATATCAGTATAAGTGAAAAAAAGCAGAAGAAAAACATTTTGGGCAAGGAGCTGTTTTAAGACTAGGCAGTTTTACTTGCAGAAAGAGGAAGGACACCAGCCAGACACTACATGCCTCACTAACCTAAACTTTGTGTTGTTTAACCATTTATTTCTCATAGAACCTGTGTGCTGTGGCCCGCAGTTTAACCATCTACTCCTCACAGAGCCTGTGTGCTTTTGCCCCACAGTTTAACCATTCACCGCCTGGCAAAGTTCCCCGAAGGTGGCACCACCCAAAAGACCTGTAGCATGGATGGGATGAAAGGGAACGGCAAGCTTGCTATTTGCTGCCTGCTGCTCTCTGCCTTCTGCTTGCCACACCATGATTGGTTCCCCTCTGCCATACCACCTGGACTTGGAGAACCAGCTGCCTGTGAACTGAGACCTCTATAAACTGTGAGCTAAAATAAAACTTTCCTCCTTTAACTTTGGGTGTTAGATATTTTGTCTCAGAAATGAGAAAAGTAGCTAAGACAACATTGTAGATCACTCATCCTTTTATTTTTTATTTTTTAT
>NW_004955435.1:18080455-18084989 GCF_000276665.1 Chinchilla lanigera | reverse complement strand
ATTACCAGTCATTACACATCATGAACCCATAATCATTTGAAAATACTCAGGGTTATAAATGCTAAATCTTCGAATCAAAGAATGTAATTGTCTTGGTTAGTTTTCTCTCATTGCTTAGACAAAATGCCCATGCCTAAAATAAAGAGAGGAAAGGTCTATTTAACTCGCAGTTTGTGGAGGTTTCAGTCTGTACTCGGCTGGTTCCAAGGCAGAGTGGCACATGACAGAGGGCAACAGTTCATGGTGGAGGAAAACCACAAAAGCAGCAAGAGCAAAAAGAGAGGGGCAAGAGCAAGCCTCCTTCTCTCTCTTATATTGTACACAGGCCTAAGTTATTTCAGCTCTGCTTTTTCAGGCAACATCTCCAAACCTTTCCAAACTCTTTACAGAAGCCATTACCAAAGGCTCTTGAACTACATGGTCAGGTATAGTCACAGTAATGATTCTTCTTCTCTGGTACCAAATTCTGTGTTAGTTACTTTTCTCTCATTGCTGGGGCAAAACACCCAACACCCAAAATTAAGGCAGGAAAGGTTTATTTAGCTCACAGTAAAAGTTTCAGTCCATATTCGGCTGGTTCCAAGTCAGAGTGGTATATGGCAGAAGGCAACAGTTCAGGGTGGAGGAAAACAGCAAAAGCAACAAGAGCAAAAAGGGAGCAAGAGCAAGCCTCTTTCCCTCCCTCATACTGTATGCAGGTTATCCACCCCAGGGCAGGTATAGCACTCACACTCATAATACCAACACTGAACCATGAGTCAATCAAAAATTCTAGAAGCCCACCCCATGACTGCATGAGGTTTTGGGGGGGCATCTAGATACAAACAATAACCCTAATGTGGCTTTCCATATAATGGGAGGGTTTACAGTATCATTGCAAAATTGGTTACAGGACTCCTTCGAGACAGCAAATCTGTAGATGCACAAGTCCTTTATGCAGATGATATGGGATTTGCATATACTCTATTCACATCCTGCTATGTACTTTACATCTTCTCTAAATTATTTGCAAGAACTAGTACAACATAAGTAGTTTTACTGTGTAGAGAATGACAAGATAAAAAATAAAGTCTATACATGCTCAGTACAGATACTATTTTTCTTGAATATTTTTTAATCCATCATAGTTTAAATACACATCTGTGGAAGCCAGTGGTACAGAAGGCTGACTATTTTTGTGTTTATGATGTGGAAACACTGAATCAGCTAGGATCAGGGTAGAAGTGACAGACTTTTTGGGTTCTTTGAACTTGGCAACTACACATTTAAGTGGGTCTATGTCACCCACAATGAATCATTTACAGGCTTGTCTATGTTTTATAGAATATTCAGGAAACTTCTTCATTTACACATACTTACACTTTATGTTAAATATAAGTTGATACTGCCGGGCATGGTGGTGTACATCTGTAATACCAGCAGTCAGGAGGCTGAGGCAGGAGGATTGCCAAGAGTTCAAGGCCAGCCTGAACTGCATAGCGAAACCATGTCTCAAAAAAAAAGATAAAACAGTCCTTGGACCAGGCATGGTGGTATATGTCTGTAATCACAGCAATGGGGAAACTGAGACAGGAGGATCACCATGAATTCAAGGCCAGCCTAGGCTACATAATGATACTGTCTCAAAACAACAAGCAAACAAACAAAAACTGTCCTTGGAAGTGCTACTGTTTTATACAATTAAGTCAGATGGAAATTAATAGGGATCAGACGCTTGAGGGAGCCCTTGAGGGAGTCAGTGCAGGAGACCAGACATGTCAAGATTGTGGCCGGAGGCGAATCTGAAGAGAGCCTGGCCTCAAGATACAGACACGATAGCCAGGCCTACACTCCTCCCTAGAGATAAACAGCAGTTTGAGGTTATACCGCTAACTGGCACTACCTAGTGGGTGACCAGAACATCTGGACCCATACTCCCACCCCTTTCCAGGAACACCTCTGTTCTCTCCATGATTAGAAGTTACAAATAAGCTAAAATTAATGATCAGTGATGCTTATCATGTATCTTCACTCACTACATGTCTTGCTTTGCAATTGCATCAGTATTAAATAAGCTGCTATACTTCTAATCCCAATATGGGTTGATTGTAGTTTGACCCACATTGTACCCATATTGTGATTTTGCTGTATAAAATACCCCTGATAGAAAGCTTCAGTGGTCACCCACTTGGGACACCTTCAGGAGATTTTCTTCTTATTTCCAATAAAACTCTCCTAACCACCTCCTTTGGTTCACATCATCATTCCCTGATGTTGTGAGACCATGAGCTCACTACATATGACGACACTACAAAAGTTTTAAGACACTCAGACTTCTGAGCATTTTGCTACATCCTGTGAAAGAAATCTCTAACCCAGAGATTCTCAAGCAGCCCACCAGGAAATATTTGGTAGTTACTGAAGACATTTTTAATGTTATGGCTGGGGAAAGAAGTGGTATTGGTATCTAGCAGGTAGAGACCAGGAATACTGTTGAACATTCAGCAATGCAGAGAACAGCCCCCACAAGAAGGACTTATCGAATCTAAACACCTATACTCCACTATGGATTCAACAAGGGAGAAGAGGAAATCTGAAAGACTGAAGCATACACAAGAATCTGATATAGCTAAAAATGATGTTTCATTATTTAACCTGGGTAAGTTACTAGACTCAATAAAAAAAAAACTGTGTTTTCCCCCATATCACCTAACTGAGCAAGTGTGTAGGGCTCACAAGAGTGCAGGTTAGGTATAAAAAAAAAAACAGCTGGTGATTGTTTGCACATCTGTGCTAAGTAAATTTATAACTCTACTGCACATATTTTTATATAGTGGTCAAAGTCTGACAGCAGATTTGGAGCACAATAGATGAAAATCACTGTAGTGAATGCATAAATATTTTAAAATTAAACAAATAGCTGGGCATGGTGGTACATACCTGTAATCCCAGCACTCGGGGTGCTGAGGCAGGAGGATTGTTGTGAGTTCCAGGCCAATGTACGCTACATGGTGAGTCCCAAGCCAGCCCGAACTGCATAGCAAGACCCTGTCTCAGAAAAACAAAATTAAATAGTGAATTCCATTGAAATTAAAGTATACCCTTTGGTCTCACATTGACTCTGCCATTGTTAATATGAACTGTGGGCTACATTTATGTATGTTCCCACTCTGCCCAGGAATCAGACTTTCACTTCCTTAGTCTAACCTAACCTGAGTTGTTGTTGTTGTATTAATGCCTGAAAATAAGTGTACTTTGTAATGTTTTAATTTTTTAAATATTTAATTGAGGCTGAAGTTACAGTTCAGTGGTAGAAAACTTGCCTGGGTTTGATTCCCAATACCACAAACAAATAAAATAAAATGTTTGATTCACCAATAATATTCAAAGTATGCTGATCGGTTGAGGGATAGGGGAAGGAAGGGAGGGGCAGGGGAAGTAAAAAGAATTAAGATGTGTTATGTACGTGTATTAACTCCCCACAATGAATGTAATCTTTATACTGTAAGCATGTACTAATAAAAATTAAACATTTTTAAAAACAATATGAAGATATATATGTATATACATTATGTAATGATTACCACAATCAAATTAATTAACACATCCATCACCCATACTGTACATTAGATCCCTAAAACCTGTTCATCTAATTTTATGGGAAGTTGGGCATTGTGGCGCACGCCAGTAATCCCAGCACTTGGGAGGCTGAGGCAGGAGGATCGTTGCAAGTTCGAGGCCAGCCTGTGCTACAAAGTAAGTGCAAGGCCAGCCTGAACAGCATAATGAGATCTTGTCTCAAAAATACCAAAAAATAATAATAATATTGATAATTTTATGGGAGAAGGAAGTCTTTTTTAAAAATTTATTTTACAAATGAAGGAAGGAAAACAGATTAACAAACAGACATCCATTTACAAAATAGCATAAGAACAATACAAACAATACAGAGTTACAGACAAAGTGGTAGGAAATTAACAATGGTTGTTGTATTACATATTGATATCTTCAAAGTGGTTTCTCAGGAAAACAAATAGAAACACGCAAGATTGATCAAATAAGTAATCATTAACTGTTCCTTTCAGTAAAGCAATGAAAGTCAGTAGTACAACTATGTTAGCTATCCTGTATATACATCCATCCATAATTTCCCCTTCTTTCTTTTCTCTTTTCCCTCATCCCAGGTGCTCTTTTCTTTTGAGCATTTTCTTTTCATTTCACAATGTCTATCATGCCGAGAAGGAGGTCTTTGGATACAGCATGTCACTGTGTAGCCCAGGCTAGCTGAGAGCTCCCTACAGCGCTTCTGCCTCAGTCTCCTGAGTGTTAGGATTACAGGCCTGCTCCATCATGCCTGATTTAAACCCTGCTCACTTCATAAGTTGAAATGTGTACCCTTTGACCAATATGCCCTTGTATTCCCTACTCCCTACATCCTGGTAACCATCATTCTATCCTTTGATTTTGACTTTTTTTTAGGTTCCTAATAAAGTGAAATCATATAGGATTTGTCTTTCTGTGTCTGACTTATTTCACTTAATGTACTGTCCTGGTT
>NW_004955435.1:18068776-18078556 GCF_000276665.1 Chinchilla lanigera | reverse complement strand
AGAGAGGCACACACCTGGGCTCATGACTTTGACCTGTAAAATGAGCCACAGATTCTGTGAGTTTCTACCCACTTGAAATATAAAACCACAACTATTCCCAGCTCCAGAAAATAGTGCCCCTCTCTCTTGAGGGCCCACACTCTGTTTCTTTCAGTGCATACTTTTAAAATTCTGCCTAATACACCCCTACAGCCTTTTATGAAAAAGAAAGACAAAATCACATAGGCAACAATAAAATGGCGCTTGTGCAGATTCTGAGTTGTTGCTTAACCCGTTTCCTCTTTTCCCAGAGAACACTTGCAGTCAGCTGCACTTGCAACTGCAGCATTTACCTCAAGACGACTCCAGATTCTAGCCCTAAACTTACCCCTAAAGTTTGTCACAAAATATCTCATTTTTATTATTACTTTCAAATTGCTCTAGGACAGTGCTGTGACGCTTCTAGAGCTTTCAGAGATACAAACAGCCTGCTGTGGCATGTGCACCGTAGGTTCACCACCACTGCTCTAGGATATCAACTGTTTTTGGAAACGTAAGACATCATTCTATCTATAGTATTACATTTTTAGTAGTGGTATTTCCATCTACAAAATATAGTGCAAATGGAATTTACAATTATATGTAGTACAATTATATATATAGTACTATTATTGTACTATATTACAATATAGTGTAAATGGAATTTACAATTATATGTAGTACAATTATATATATAGTACTATTATTGTACTATATTACAATATAGTGTAAATGGAATTTCTCAATCACTGAAAATTAAATGAATGCTGGCAATTTTTTTCCGAATGAAAAATGGTTTAACTCACAAAGCAGAAGTCCTATGTGCTAGGTAAATGAGAGACTTCCATCTCAGTAAAATTACCAGTCATTACACATCATGAACCCATAATCATTTGAAAATACTCAGGGTTATAAATGCTAAATCTTCGAATCAAAGAATGTAATTGTCTTGTATTCCCTACTCCCTACACCCTGGTAACCATCATTCGATCCTTTGATTTTGACTTTTTTTTTAGGTTCCTAATAAAGTGAAATCATATAGGATTTGTCTTTCTGTGTCTGACTTATTTCACTTAATGTACTGTCCTGGTTTTTCCATAATGCCACAAATGTAAGCTTTTCTTCTCTTATGGCCAAGTTAAATTCCATTGTATTATGTCCCACAATTCCTTTACACATTCAACAACTGACGGACACTTCCATGTCTTAGCTGTGGATAGTGCTGCAATGACCATGTGGATGCAAATAGGAAGTTCTGACACATGCTCCAAGGTGAATGAAATGTAATGACTTTATAAGTGAAATAAGTCAGCCCCCAAAAGATAAACACTGTCACAAGACACTTAAATGAGACTCATAAGAAAGTAGTTCTTGGAGCTCAGGGTAGGAAAGGAAAGCTATTTAGTGGGTAGAAAGTTCCAGTTTTACAAAATGAAAAGTTTGGGAGATGGAATCTGGTGATAGTTGCACAATTTGAATGTACCTAATACTACTGAACTGTACGCCGGAAAAGTGTTAGGTGGGTGTACATAGTGGCACTCTCCTGTAATCTCAGCATTCTGGGAGGCTGAAGCAGTAGGCGACTTTATCCCGGCTCAAAATAAAATTTAAAAAGGGGGTGAGGATGCAGCTCTGTGCAAAAGCCCTGGGTTCAAGTCCCACTACCTTAAAAAAAAAAAAAAAATAAGTAGCATGTCTAAGACTTTGAGTTGGATCCCTAAGTACTGGAAGGGGCGGGGCGGTCAAGGTGGCATGTTGTCTGACCAAAATATTTAAAAGTTAAATCAAAAAAAACAAGGCAAAAACTATGAAAACAAAGGACATTGGACTGAGGCTGTAGTTCAGTGTTGGAGCGCTCTACTAGCACGAGAGATTTTTCAACGCCCAGCACCACAAAAAACAAAACAATAACCACACCAACCAAAACCGCAAGGACAGGAGAACTTCGGGCCAACCAGATACAATAGTTTAACCAAGACAAAAAGGGAACTGAGGGAGTAGCCAAAGCAAGTCTCAAAAAGGTTAAAATGGGACAACTCTGGGGCGACGCTGCCACTGCGCAGGCGCATATCCAAGCGGCCAGGACGCCTGTCCAGCGTGCCGGAAGTGACGCGTATATAGCTGAGACAGGCTCTGGCAACGTCTGAGCTAATCGCGTAGGTGACCAGATCAGAGGCTGTCATCCTCCAACTGCTATGAGCTGCACGATAGAGAAGATCCTGACAGACGCCAAGACACTGCTGGAGAGGCTGCGGGAACACGATGCGGCCGCCGAGTCGCTGGTGGATCAGTCTGCGGCGCTGCACCGACGGGTGGCAGCCATGCGGGAGACGGGGACAGCGCTTCCGGACCAGGTCAGGCAGAGGGTAGGGGCAGTAAGTATCAAATAGGATCTCAGGCTGGAGCTTATGCCCTGTATGGGGGTGGGGGGTGAGCGGTGATGAGAACTTTATGCGGGATCGGGCTGAGAATCCTGACCTGGAGTTCTGACTCCTGCCTCTTCAGCTGCAGTTATCGCTGTTCTGTTTACAACATGCTTAATGTGTCTCTATTTGTCCAGCATCAAGAAGATGCATCCGACGTGAAGGAGATGGCCAAATATAAACCTCACATTCTGCTGTCCCAAGAGAACACACAAATTAGAGACTTGCAGCAGGAAAACAGAGGTTAGTCAGGACTTTTGTGTACTGATGATTCTTTCCATCTCTAGTAATAGCTTGAAAGTTCTTAAACACTCCTAACACTTTACAAAAGTGCACATCTATACTTATTTTCAGGTCAATGCTTTTGATAAGAGGGTTATCGCATAACAGTTTGTCCAGTTACCCCTTTTACAGTTATCTGATTTTGTGGTATATGTGCAATTTATGAAAGAGGTGTTCAGTGGAGTTGAATTTAGTAGATGGCTTTTTTAGGCGTACCCGAGCAGGCTTGTACTGAAAAGAATTTAGGCCAGGTATGGTAGCCCACACCTGTAATCCTAGCACTTGGAAAGCTGAAGCAGGAGGATCGCTGTGAGGTCAAAGCCACGTGGGCTACACAGTGAGACCCTGTCTCAAAAAAACCAAAACCTCAAAGGCTTGAAGTTTAATATGTAAATACTAATTAGAGTAAAAACTGAAGATTGAAAGTTGTATATGTATGTGCAGGGTGGAAAAACAGGCTTACAGACTTTTATCCTTGAGGTACAGTATATGTATATTCTTGACTACATTAGGCTCTTCAAGGCTTGATGAGCACATTATTAATGACAGAAACATAATCATTGTATGTCAGTTTCCACAGGGCTTTCACATCTATTCTTCCACTATATTTTCATATCTTCATTTTGAGGCAGACAAGGCAAGTATTTATACAGTGGGCTTAAGAAATAGTCTCAGAGAGGTTTAATGATTTGCTTATGAGTATTAATCAAGTCACAGAACTAAACTCAAATTCATATCTTTTGATTATACATCCTGTATCATTTCTACTAGACTACACTGCCTCTGTCTAGAAAGTTGTTTTTCATGTAGGCCTTAACTATTTGGTTTGGTTTTAGATAGGCTCTCACTTCGCTGGCCTCAGATTTTTGGTAATCCTCCTCCCTCAGTCTCCTGGGTGCTGGGTTTACAGGCATGTGCCACCACACCAGGGTTGGTTTTAAATACTTTAAACCCTGTTTTACAACTTTAGATCCATAGGAGTTCATGGAATATCATAAAATGCTAAATGTTAAAAAGTTTGGCTTTGAGATCTATTTTTCATATCACTGCCAAAGTATTTTATTTTTTTGTTAGAGCTGTGGGTTTCCTTGGAGGAACACCAGGATGCTTTGGAACTCATCATGAGCAAATACCGGAAACAGATGTTACAGTTAATGGTTGCTAAAAAAGCGGTGGATGCTGAACCAGTCCTGAAAGCTCACCAGTCTCACTCTGCAGTAAGAAACTCTGATGAATAAATTCTAAATGAACTGAATTGAAATTTTGAGATTGTTTTTGTTTTTGTACTTGTTTTTGGATCAAAGTAAGCTTGTTTTCCATTCATTGTTTATTTTGCTATATCTTTGTAAAGATATGAATAAAAAGAAGAGAGGAAGTGCCGCTCAGGTCCTTTCAAATGGCTCTATGGTTTCTCCTTCCCTCATCAAGATCTCTTTTCAAGGTGTTGATGATTGTTTAGGTCTTCTACTGTTTAAATATAATGCCAGTTAGTGTTGAATGTGTGTAGTAAGCACTTGCTTGTTAATTACCTGTATATTTTACTGAACTGTACATTTGTTGATTGTAAGGAGCATGAATTCACATTTTATCCCTAACAGTACCTGTCACAGAGCAGGTGGTCAGTAAACTAATTATACTATTTTAAACTAAGCATACTAGCTGGACATGGTGCATGCCCGCCATCCCAGCTCTCAGGATCATCGCAAGTTCAAGGCCAGGCTAGACTACATAGTGAGACCTTATCTCAATCAATCAAAAAATTTTAATTAAAAAATAAATAAAACAATTAAAATTTTTTTAACTATTAGAGCGAAAGCTTAAGCCAGCATGGTAGTGCACACCAGTAATACCAGCTTCTTCAAAGGCTGAAGCAGGAGGATCACAAGTTCAAGGTCAATCTAGGCAACTTATCAAAATCCTCTCTGGAAAAAAACAAACAGAAAAACACCACCATAGTTTCTTTTTTTTTTTTTTGTACTGGGAATTGAACTCACGACCTCACGTTTGCCGGGCAGGCCCATGCTGCTGAGCTACATCCCCGGCCCCATAGTTTCTGTACATTGGTTGCTTATGACTTAATTTAAGAGACCCTGTTGTTCTTTTTGCTAAGAACCTTATATTTGTCATTGTACATTTATATATACTATATTACTTCTGAGTTAGTAAAGTGGAGCCTTGTTATTTTCAACAGTGAAATGTAGTGAGGAATAATCTTAGGCTCTCTCAAATGCATTTTACAGACTTAAAAGTTTTAAAGAACAGGGATGTTTTAAAAATAAATTTTATTTTCTGTGGTACAGAGGAGAACACTTGAAGGCAAGACTCATATAAAAATAATTGACTCATATAGAAGTAATTTCTAAGAGATATATCCAAAGATAAAGCATCCTGTGGTACGGTAAGCTTCCTGCCAATAAAAATATTCAAAGTTAAATACCACTGAAAGATATTATCCATCCAGGTGTGATGCTGCTCACCTCTAATCCCAGCACTGTAGGAGGTAGAGGCAGTATTGCAAGCCCACCCTGGGCAGCTTAGCAAGACACAGTGTCTCAAAAGAAGGGAAGGGCGTAGGGATGTAACTTAGCGTGAAGCCCTTGGTTCCATCTCCAGACCTGCAGAAAGAGGACGGAAGAAAGGTTGTCCAACATCTAGTCAGTGATTAGATTAGAGCTTATCTTTTGTTTTTGTGCTGGATATTGAATCCAAGGCCTTTACACTGAACTACATCCCCAGCCCTGTTAGAGATGTTTTTTAAAATTTTGATACAGGGTCTCTCTGAATTACTAAATTACCCAGGCTGAGCTTGAATTTGTGCCTTAGCCTCCCAGAATTCTGAGATTATAGACATATACCACTATACCCAGCTACAGTTGACCTTTCAAAAATAAAAACTGTTTATGAATATCACAAGTTCACTTATGGTTCAAGATTATAGTGTTCTATAGGGTAACTACAGCTTTCAATTAAATGAACTCTTTTCCCTATTGACATTTTTCTGTTTTCAAGGTAATAGGTTTTTAAAATTAACTTTGAAAAGAGCCAGGCATGCTTCACACACCTGTAATCCCAGCACTCAGGAGGCTGAGGCAGGAGGATTGCCACAAGTTTGAGGCCAGCCTGGACTACATAGCTATACACCGTCTCACCGAAAAAAAAAAAAAAAAAAAACCCTAACCAAACTAAATTAACTTTTGTGGGCTGGAGATGTAGCTCAGTGGTAGACTGCTTGCCTAGCATGCACAAGGCCCTGAGTTCAGTCCCTAGTACCACATACACACACACGCACAAAATTTGAAGAATTATACTGCATGTTAAACATTTCATATCTGTAGCTAAGATTATTTTTCACCCTTTTTTCCCCTAAAGGAAATTGAAAGTCAGATTGACAGAATCTGTGAAATGGGAGAAGTGATGAGAAAAGCAGTTCAGATGGACGATGACCAGTTTTGCAAGATTCAGGAAAAACTAGCACAATTAGAGGTAAGAATGTTACTATTTTAGGCTCACAGTTTCTCAGAATTTTTTAGAAGGCATGCTGATACCATGCTATCACTGAAGTATATCAGTGACTTGTGTGTGCTCATGATTTCAAATTAAAATTCCTTCAGCTGGGCATGCTAGTACATGTCTGTAACTCACCACCGGAGAAGCTAAATCAAGAGGATCGGGGCTGGGGATTTAGCTCAGCGGCAAAAGCGCTTGCCTGGCAAGCGCAAGGTCGTGAGCTCCGTTCCCGGTACCGGAGAAAAACCAAAAAAAAAAAAAAAGAGGATCACTGTGAATTCCAGGACAGGCTGGGCTACATAATGAGCTCCAGGCCAGTCTGAACTACATAGCAAGGATTTGTCTCAAAAAAAATAAACAAAACAAAAATCTACCTTCATAACCTTTTCATGAAAGGAAATGTAGTGACTAGCAGTCAGTGAAAATATCAATTATGTGTTGGCTTGAAGTTGAGGTGTTTTCATATTGGAAGGGTGGAAAGTGTGGAAGGGAACAGGTTATATGTGTGCTGATGTCCCTCAACTGCTGTAATAGGTAATGTCTAAACTTGATGGAAATAGGAGTATAAGGAAATAGCAGTCCAAGCGTGTTCTTTAGAATTAAAGAAAGGAGAAGGAAACAGATAAAAAGTGCTAACAGGGAGGAAAGCCAAGGAATTACTGTTTATTTTATAAGCATTATACTCTTGATTTTTAACAGGCTATTTTCATGTAATAGTTTGATTAAAATAGGAATATGTAAAATAAGAAAGGTTTGGGTAATAGTGTGCCCATAAAATTGTTAAAGGAGCTAGATGTGATGGCACACACCTGTAATCCCAGTGCTTGGTAGGCTGAGGCAGGTGGAGCATGAGTTCAAGACCACCTTGCAATACTTAAGAGTTCAGGACAGCTTGGAAGATATAGTGAGACCCTGAAAAAGAAAGCCTTCCCTCTCAAAAAAATTTTTAATGAAGAGAAAACATTTAGTAGATGATTTGAATGCTTATTACAGGTGCTATCATAGATCCCTTGAGAAATACCAAAAGAAAAAAGATAGAGAAAGATGAGGGCCCTACCCAAAGTTTAATGGAAGAAACAAGACTAGTACTTATAATATGGGAAGCACTTTATTTGGTAGATAGGTTGACCATGGGCTCTGATCTTTCAGTGAAGCTGGAAATGCTGTGGTTTATGAGAATTTCCCATGGAGAGTAAGATGAGTACAAACTACCCTACCTGGAAATCAAAGGAGGTGGCTGGTTCCCAGTAGGAATTAGGGGATAGATAGAGTGATCTTATCTGAGATTTAGGAAATGTGGGACAAGTTCCGCTTAATAAGAAGTGGAAAAAACATAAGCTATTAGATTTAGGATCCCAGGAACACTGCATCCAAGTTAGCTGATTATTTCTTTGTTTTTTTTTTGACTTACTAGGAATTGAACTGCAGGCCTCGTACATGCTAGGCAAGTGCTCTACCACTGAGCTACACCCAGGTTCCCCAGTTTTCTGGAGGTGGACAAGTTTTTGGAGTTTAGTGAGCTACCATATCCTCATTTTAAATATGGATGTAGGTTATGATAGCCTGTAGATGGTTGTAAGACAACATATGTAACATACCCCTTTGTACTTAGCCCAGTAAGTAGTTTCCTTTCTCCCCATTTGGGGGATTAGGATGGGGGCTGAACAAGGTCCTGCCATGTAGCCCAGACTGGCCTCAAACGTGGGGCACTCCTTCTACCTCAGCCTCCCAAGTGCTGGGATGACAAGCATGCACCACTGTACTTGGCTCTTCTCATTTTTATCCATTCTCTAAAACTGTGGGACACCTAGGCAAAGATATTAACCAAGAGGAAAAGATTATTAGGAATTTGAAAAATAGAAGAAATAATAGTAAAACTTGTGAGACTCTAATGACAAACAGTAAGTTGCTTCAGTGAATAAGGACTTGTATTTTTTTTTTTTTTAAATGGTAGCAAAGTTTTATTAAAGGTGGAAAAAGCCTGTTTGGCTCTACAAAGAGTGAGTCTGGACCAGCTAACAGTAGGAAAAGAAGAGCACCCTACAGCCTGAGGGTGCACCTCCGTGCAGGCGCGAGCAGAAAGGCCAGGACTTGTGTTTTTCTTTGTTGTCCTAACACTTGGTATCATATTTCCTCCAAAACAAGACTGGGTCTTATATTAATTTTTGTTCCAAAAGATATAATAGGGCTTATTTTTAGGGGATTCTTTTTTTTTGATGTACAACAATCTATATTTATTCATGTACAACAATCTGTTTCTATTCCTTTATCCATATATAAAAATTACGTTTATTTGTGTACAAAAATTTACATTTATCCAAGTATAGCCAAGTCATTTTCTTGGTTTTTTTTTTTTGTTTGTTTGTTGGTTTGGTTTTTTTGTCCTTCTGAGACAGGGTCTTGCTATGCAGTTCAGGCTGGCCTTGAGCTCCCTTTGTAGCCCTGGCTGGTCTTGAACTCACAATGATCCTCCTGCCTCAGCCTCCCGAGTGCTTTTTGTTTTTTTATTTTTTGTCTTTAAATGGAATTTTGGAGAAAGGAATTGGGGACAGAGGGAAGGGGAT
The DNA here is from genome assembly GCF_000276665.1 of Chinchilla lanigera. Classification (NCBI taxonomy): domain Eukaryota; kingdom Metazoa; phylum Chordata; class Mammalia; order Rodentia; family Chinchillidae; genus Chinchilla; species Chinchilla lanigera. The sequence continues at coordinate 18,069,762 of NW_004955435.1, read as the reverse complement.
TTTGGCGGGGGGGGGGTTAGTGGGACTCGAACTCAGGACCTCGCACTTGCCAGGCAGGTGCTATGCCACTGAGCTATGACTCCAGCCTAGTTAAGTCATTTTCTTCTGAAACATTGTCCTAACTTTCCAAACCCCAAATCCCAGCCTGAATTTCTTTTGTGGGGGAGGGGGTAAGGGAGTCGAACTCAGGACCTTGTGCTTGCCAGGCAGGCGCTTTCAGCCTGAATTTCTAGTGACGCCATTTCCTATAGAACCATTGGCGCCAATCTCTCACGTCCAGCAACAGAGCCTCCCCGAAATGAGCACTTCTTGTGCAGGAAGCCTGCTTGTAACGTGTAGCTACAGCACAGACAATGTACTGAACAATAAGATTCATGTTAGACACAACCATGTCCATTCCTTATCAAGTGCACATGTCATTCACGTGTTGTATCTGTACTCCAACTGGTCATTCGGCAGTAAGTCTCAAGTTCATCTACTTACACAGGTGTTTACCTCTTTTCCAAAGGCACCCCACTTGGGTATTTACAAATAATTTATTTTATCATTTAGGCATGAATGTCAGTATTTTTATTTATATTTAATTATACATTAATATTACTTTATAATTCAATATGTCCATTGTGTGTTGCAGCAGACACACTAAATTGCATCTGTGTGGCTGACAGTCTTTTTTGAGGGGAGTGTTTAAGATAGGGCCTCACTATATAGTGCAGGCCCGCCTTGAACTCACAGCAGTCCTCCTGCCTCAACCTCTCCAGTGCTGGGATTACAGGTGTGCACCATCATGCACCCCCATGAGGAACTTAACTGAGGCTATTCTGGAGGTAGGGCTTTCATTATGAGCATCCTGAAAAATCATGGTAGGGTTTATTTTCGGGTTAGGCCTTATTTTGGGGGGAATGTGGTATATAGAAATTACTTGGTAAATGATAAGGAAAGGAAGAGAGAGTGAGAGAGAGAGGAAGGAAAAGAAAGGAAGGAAG